>NC_079461.1:12994242-13297272 GCF_026250575.1 Diorhabda carinulata
ATCAAGAATTGATAGTAATACTACTGTTAAATATTTCAGTCCAATAGATGAATTTAAATAGACCACCAACAATATTGATTTCACAAAGAACTCGAATAATAGACATTTGTTACTGATTTGTGAAGTAAGTTGGACGAATTTACTTATAACATTAATACTATAATTAATTTAATCAATTTGAAACATCATTTCTTTAATTTTAATTGAGAACGACATTCAGTTGATATTCTTAAAAATTTTTCTAATGTGCTTGGTATGTTGTTTCTATCACAATTCTCGATATTTTTTCTACTGTTACTTTCACTGATTATACAAACAATTCCAACAAATTATTCTCATTCCAGGATATCGATTTTGGTACGCAATTTATAAAAGTAAACTGTAGAAAATTGAACTGTTAAGAACATTGTCCTGTTCCAAAACTTTATCAAAGTAAAGCTTGTAACGTAATAATACAATGTGAGTTTTTGTGTGGGTTTTGTTTATAATAATAAAGCACAAATCCACTAGATACTGTTGTTCAGCTACAAATGAGGTATAAGACGCTAACCTAGCATCATCATGTATGTTATTCATAGACATGTATAGCCCAAATGCGATCAGTAACGGCTAAGTGCGTGAGTAAGAGCTTCCAAGGCAGACGAGAAAATGTTCGTGAGGAATTGCGTTCGGGTCGACTATCAATGATTACAGATGATTAGGTCAATGTTGTGGATTATCCGTGACGACCAATGATTCACAATTTTAACTTAAGCACTGAAATTTCGAAAAGTGTGTTAAATAACTTTACACAAAATCGTTTTCGAAAAGTTAAAATTTTGCCGACGATACGTACGTTGGGTTTCCCCAAGTTCAAAGAATAAGGAACACGAATTAAATCTAATTGCTTGTGTTTTTGATTTTGGTATCAATATCATAAAGGATCAATTACCAGTCAGAATCATTTCTAAGCAAACATTCTCAACATGCAAGGTTATGAGTGACAACAATATTTTGGGAGAAGCATAAGCAATAAAGTCGCAGCTTACTGCGCTATCGTAACTAATCTTGGACATTCAATATAAAACAAACGACGTGGTCATGAGACTTTTGGAGAACCTATTCTGCCATTCACACTCATACACAGATCTTTTAGATGGGAAGAAATTGACAACCCCCAGTCCAGGCTTGAGCGCCAAGTAATTTTTACTTTCTATTTAACTTTGTATCAACAGCCAACAGAGTGAGCCAAAGATCATTAGAAAGAGTATAGTGGCTGCCTTCTTGAGAGATGAAATTATTAAGTAAGTAATCAACATCGTTAGGACAATAGGAAAGCGTAGAAGGCAGTGGGCGGCAAGGAAAATAGCGAGTAATAGTCAAACAACGTAACATCCGGCGACCTTTAGAAACAATAAAGGCATCTATAAAAATGTTGATGGACATTATTGTTGTCGAAAAGCAATAGATGAAAACAGTTGAAATCGGAAAAGCATGGAATACACCAAACGAGATCTACATCCAATACTTGGCAATTCTTCTCCAATCATTGAATGTAATTACTCTACGTACTTAATGCAATTTGATGTTTTTGGTTGATTAGCGCTCAGAAGTTAGCGATACTGAAGCCATGATAGACAATTATAGAGACAGTTTCTCGTATGATAACAAGAAAATGAAAACTCAATGTTGAGCTAATAGTAAAAACAGTAAAACAAAGAGGACCTAAAAATAGAGTTCGTGCTAATTTACATAATGCATTTAGAATAAGAGGAGTGCAAGTAATAATTTAAACATATTTCAGCTTGCGAAATACTAAAAAAATGGATGGGTCTATCCAGAACTATTGATGAATTCATCACATATTCCTAGTTTTTAAGGACGACACAATTATTATAACAGATCTAAGACAAGAAACTTCTCCCTACTTGAAGACATTAAGTTTCAAAAGATCTATACAAAATCAATGAACAGATAATTTATACGAATTTTAATATAGGATGAGGTTACCCAGTTTTCTTCTAATTTTGACTTTTTCTCCAATTAACAATTCCAGCGCATTATTCAATGACAATGAAGACGATGCCGAAAACTGACTTCCAGTCTCCGCTCTTACAAACTTTGTATATAATAACTATCCTCAAACAAAATATTTCTTTCATTATTGTTACAGTATATTAATACATAATTATTGCATTAAAAATATTGGGAAAACATTTTGTGACATATTCTAATATTCCAAACCTTTATTATATCTTTTTTCTCAAAAGATTAATTAATGTATAGCATCTCATACTTCAACATTATCTCCACTCGTTGAAGCTATTTATATGTTGAAAGTTGACAATGGCATGATAAGTAATTTCCATTAGATTGCGGACAGGTTTTTATCGCAAACAATAACATCATTTCCATACAAAGAGCAAATAATATTTTATAAACAATTAAAAACTCCATGGAATAGTGATATTAAAAATGCATAATTGTACTTATTCGTAACTAGATATGTACCGAAAACAAATTATCATTTATTCTAACTCCGATTTGTTTTAAGTATATCAGTCAAAGTCCGTTTCATTTTGATTACCCATATTATTATTTACTGGATAGTTATTGTAAATAAACGTGGCTTGTGCTTCGTTAGCAATTCAAAAATATTATGAAATATATTCTAGGCATAACAAACTTTAATTTTGCGGCCAAATTGAGAGATCAACAATGAATTTCCCTCGTAATTTTTAGCTCTTAGTTTCATGAATCATATTAATGTCAGTTTGTATTCGGTTATTACGACTTAAGTGGTATAAAAGGTTTCATTGTATGCGGAGACGTCCATGATTGTGATAAAAATGTATGATTTTGACAATGAAAAGGTGAACCATAATTATTAATATTTCTTAACCTTTTCATTTACTTATGATTTAAGTAAATTTGTATCTATTTGCTACTAAAATATATTTTTGAGATTGGAATTAACAATTTCATTCATTTATTTATTCAAATATGTACAATGTATATGGGACATTCTTAAAATAAAATTTTTGTTTTGAATTTTTATGCTTTTATCATAGCAGGTAACTTTCCATGCATTTCATTAGTATAACTTCCATTTCGTTTTTGTATCCAGTACTAACTCAAGAGTTTTGTACTCTCATAAAATTTATTGAGAATTATTATTAATTTTTAATATCACAAAAAAAGATTCATTTTAACTGATAATGTTTGGGTTTTCCACCGTAGTCTTCTTTCTTTCAATAGTTAACTGCTATTATTACCAATCCGGGTGTCTAGAATATTCTCCAAAGTTCTTTACAATTTTACACTTTTTAAAGCTACACTATATACTTAAAAAGCATATTATTAACATATAGGTATTGGAATGTGAAGGAAAGTTAGTTATACCGAAATTATAACTTTCTTATAGTTAGTTGAAAAATCTGTTAACATAGTAATATTGTAAGTGTGATCAATTCAAACTTTATCTCACTGTTCCAAAAAACCTATTATACATTAAACGTCTACCCTTTATGGTACTAATTTTGAATCTCCAAAATATGTAATTTGAACGCATCGACCGCTTCTTCAGGTTTAAAAAAAGTTGACCTCGCAATTTATTTCTGATCTGCGAAGATAAAAAGAAATCATTGGGTGTAAAGCAAGGACTCTATCGCGAATGACCCATCAATTCGATTTTGAATGTTCTAAACCATTTTCCTTGATTTTTTCGACCAGGCAAACAAAGTCTGGCATCTAAAGAAACGGTGGCGACATGTCCAGTTATTCGAAAAAAACAGGCGAGGTACTTCGTACGCAACAATTTGTGTTGAATTTAGCTCTTCTTGAAAAACCAATAGTCAATTATTGCTTAGTTTCGGGTTCATATATATATATATATACCCATAATTCTTAGTCTTTCACGATATTATGGATATCTTTTGAAGCACCGTGATTGAATTTTTTCAGCATATCTATGCCTCAATCGACACAAATTCTTTTTTTATGCGATTGTCAAATTATGCGGTATCCAACACGAACATATCTTGGTTTAATCCACGTCGAAAAGCATCATATAGCACTCGTATGACAACACGTTTTGAGTACGTGTACCATCCGTTTACCGTCAAACTTTATGATGGCAATGTCAGACTTGACATATTCACATCAGTGATACCATATCTCAAAACTTAAGTAGTAACCCTCGTATTGCTGTGTTTTTCACCTTCTCCAACGTCTTCGATCTGCAACAGCCGTCAGTCTCTATCCTTTTATAGGTCTTCTATTATTTCTCTCTCCTGCGTATCCTTATCTATGCACCCTCTCCAGCTTCTCCTTGACCTTCCTTTTCTTCTTGTCATCTTGTGGTGTTCACTTTAGGACCTGTCTAGGTATTATGTTCTATGATATTCTTTGTACATACGAGATTAGTTGCTTGGTTTTCAAGCCATCGATTAATGTGTGACTGACTCCCACTATCTCCCTTATTCTGAAATTTATTATCCTATTCCTGCTATACATACTATTTCTTCCTTTGATTGTTTTATCTGGTTTGCTGACGTATGTTACAATAGTTTTGAGGTTCATGTCATAAATTCGTTGTTTTTTGGTTTCTGCTATTGTTTCGTCCCATAAAATTCCATCCATCATAGATATAGTTTTTATATATTTCTATTTCTATATATCTATATTGTCTATTTCTTCTTTGATACCTAGGTATCTGTATTCCTTGCAGTGTTTGATTTCTGTCCCTTTCTCCAGTTCGATGTCATGTGCTGTTGCTCCGATACATTCAGCATTTTTACATTCAATTCGAGACCCCATGACCTGTACTCTTCTATGAGTTTTCCAGTCATGTAGCTCAAATTGTCTGATCTGTCTGTGCTACTACTATTTGATCGTCTGCTAAATAAAGCCTTGTATAGCATACCATTCCACTTTTATATATTGAATACCTGCTCCAAATAGATCTTTAATGTTTTTTATAATATATATATATAATATATAATTTTTGTTTTACTATATTCCTTGGATTGCTTTGTTGTGTTAATTACAAAGATAAAAATAGTTTGTGAATGAAAATTCAGAAATTTGTTCTAAGAAAATTGCCTTTTTAACCCTATCCCAAATGAGAATCGATTGTAAGCCGCGTTTACGATCCATTTAACTAACGATGTTTATTTTAAAATACTATTATAGAATGAAAAAAATGCGATATTACACATTTCCCAGTGAGACTTAAACCCGCGGCCATTTTAATACAATGCGACGACACAACCATCTATGCATTTTTGTTACAAATCGTTAAGCAACGAAATTCATATATAACTTCAAAGATAATAAAATTACAGATTGGCAAATGCAATTAATATAATTTATTTATTCCGCGTTTTCATTTTCTTAATAATGTCACATTAAAATTAATTAGTGATGTGATCCTTTCGTGAAATTATAAATCTTCTTTGTTTCTTTTAGCACCATATGATTTGAAATTTGATTTAAAAGTTCCATATAATTCAGCATTCAGTTTCATAAAAAAATTAATTTAACGAGTTCACAATATTATCAAGAATTTCATGAATTTTTGTTTAATGTCATATTTTTTTCAAAAGCTGGAAAGTATGCTAAATTTTAAGTGCACATAGGTTGATCACAAATTCAGTGCATATTTGATATTTATCAACCTCAAGGATTATTTCAAAACACATTATTAAACGTTTAGACCTAAAGGATCTAGCGACTAGATGTATGTGTAATAATAAAACTATAATGCTTCCAATATCAAATGCAGAAAACAGTTTTGCAAGGATCAATCAATATATAAATAACGCACGGCACTTATACCAAATTAAGAAATGAAAAATAATGTTCACATCCCGTATATAATTCAGTAAATATCGAACAAACCGTCAGTCCACGTAGACTCTGTGAAATAAAAAAAAATAAAATCGAATCGTAAACATAAATGCATTTCTATTGACCAAGCTGTATGTACAAAATTTCTTCCTGCTATACATTAGTGTCGCTTGGTAAAATTCATTTAATTCATAAATTTCTGCAAATAAATAGAAATATGGCGTTGTTTAGACTATGAAATTGTACAAGGTAGTGAGAATAAAGACAGGTATGAATTTAATAATAAAGATTTAGACATACAAACACAGCTAGTTATTTTAAATATATTTGAATGTTTAAAAAAGGAAAATATTCAGCGATCTGATAATGTCATCATAATAAGAACTACTGAATTAACGAGAGTAAATAAATTTTCCATTTATCGAGTAGTCACGAATCAGTTGATAAAGCTACTCAAGATTTTATACGTAGGGCAATTTATAGTTTATATATGGAGAACAGGGGTGCGACATTAGAAGTAATACAACAAAAGGTAACAGATTATCCAGAATACAATTATACCAGTTTAGACAGATTACGTCAAGTTTTGTCAGCATGTGGTTTTAAACACAAAAAACTGAATGAACAGAGAGCAATAACCGAATCGTCAACGATAGTTCAATGGCGACAAGATTATTTGCGTCAGATAAAGACTACCAAAGTTCTAATAGACCATAATTTATCTAGAGAAACATGGTTTGATAGTCACGATGTGGTAAATTTCGATTGAGTTGACAATAGTACAAATTGCTGTTTGAATGGGCCATATTCTAAAGAGAAACGCATTATAATTATTAAAATCTGCTAAAAAAATTAAAAACTGTGCAGCTGATTATCATGAAGAGATAATATCAGAATTATTTGAAAAGTGGTTTAATGAACAGCTTTTACCTAACATTTCACCATACTCAGTAATCGTTATGGACAACTCCTTAAGATACCATATAATAGTAGTAACAAATCTCAAATTTTAGCATTTATGTTTGAAATAAATTATCCTATTTCTGTCAGCGATCGTAAAAAAGGCACAACAAACAAAGAATTGCTTACGTTGTTAAAGGTCAAAAGTTAGAGAAAATTTATCATATTGACAAGCTGTGCAAAGAACAGGGTCATACATCTCTGAGATTACTTCCTTACTATTGAATATTTAACCCTATACAGTTAATATAGGCAAACATAAAATGAGAATTACAAAAATGTAGTCAGTCTCCAGAACTGAGTAAAGAGGTTGTAGAACTCGTAAAGAAAGTTCTAGCAGCTGACTGCCAAGAGCTTTATAAAAACTGTGTTGAACATGTTATCAAAGAAGAAGATGAGTGGTACCACCCTCTTTACAACCCATCATAATTCAATCAAATGATGACTCTAGTTCATACGATTCTTTATTCTTTTGTTTTATTTGCAAAGAATTTATTTTCCTTTATGATTTTTGCTTTGAAATTTCGTTTCCCAGAAAAAAACGAATGGGGTACAAAAAGGGCTCAGTTCACGTCTGGTACCCTGTTTAACCAAACTCCCTTACATGCAGGTTTATTTACGTTTTATAATTTAATATTAGTTATAGCAAGTTAACGAGGTATAATAATGATGATCCTACAGACTAAGTCTACATTCAAGTGCATCTGTCTAAACATCGGCGTATAATGCTGTCCAATTAATAATGATTCGATTGCCTTATAACGAATATTTCTCGCATAAAATATACATATTTTTAAAAGTATTCATAAAAATAATAAATTTATAAAATGAAGTCTCTACGCTCATGGTAAGTTAATCAAAATTGTAGGCAAGGGTTTTTATAGTTTTTATAATCTGCAACTGATATTGGAAGAAGAATAAGTATCCTGAATTGCTACGTCTTTTAAGAATTTAGACTTCTTGGGTTACCACCCAGTCCCAATCCTACTCTATTTTCCAGTTGCTAGACTGATTTTATATAGAACGAGCCGATATCACTGTCATATGCTGAACAGAATATTTTGTGCTTTTGCGCTACAACCACTATAGAGTTTAATAGTAATAAAATAAGTTGAAAAGGCTATTCCTCTCACCAAACACAAATAATAAGGCAATTTGAGTAGTTCTAACTTGTTTTTTAACAACAGAAACACATTTTAATGTTAAAAAATAAAACATCACCGATCCGGTTTTCATTCTACACTTTATTTCTATTGTAGTCGCCAATGCGATTTTATATTTTCGAATATTTTATTAAACAAATCAGTTCCTTCATTATTTTGTTTCCACATGAACTTGCTTAAGTAGGAGTCCAAGATGAATCTGCTTGTTCTGCATTCTTTTTTGTTATGGCGTTTTGCTGCCTCCCACAGTGAGTCAATGAGCACCAGTAACTGGATCCACAGAGTTTAATGAATGAACAACACTGAGATGACTATATTTCATACCATGTATCACGTCAATTCCTTTGTACACCGTCCATTTGAACTGATAATCAATAGATTACGGTTATCAGATGTCAATAAGATAAAACCAGTGGCTTCAAGCAAATTTTACTTCTAGTTACGTTATGAAATCATTACAAATAAATTTAATTGCAGTATAAACTCAATCGAAAATTTTCAAGAAATGCAGGGTTATAGTGGAAAAGACTCGAATATATTCTCCAGCTCTATATCTAACATAAACAGAAAATTTTCAATGTTTTGTTATTTTCTTCTTATTCGTATTCGGTAGATGTCACAAAAATATCTACAACTATTAAGCGTATTTTTTCATTATCCTAGATACATTATAATGATTATTAAAATTACATCTGAATGTATTACTGTTTACTGGTACCTTTCAACTTAGTTAAATTGTTAACGTTTATGAATAAATGTGAATAAACAAATAAATAATTGAAGGTATATATTCAATTAGAGAAAATAAGTATAGTTATAAATAAACGTCAGTATTTTGTTATGGTAATTTATCCTATTATCCTACAAAATAAATAAATCAATGGATATACTTTTTAAATTAGTCGGAACATTCATTATCCTTTGGGTTTTGATGATTATTTGGAATACCAGGGTGAATATGTCAAATCCGACATGGCCATCACAATGTTTGACATTATGGTGAACGTACTCAGAACGTCATATGAGTGCTATTTGATTTGTTTACAGATACTTGAAACACTAATCTTGGTTAAAAAGTGGAATTTAATTACGAACATTTTCGTGCGATGATTTTCTATGACTTTCGACGTGGATCAAACCACCTGTAGTATGCCGATCCAATAGTCTCGAGTTTTAGTGATGACGAGATCATACATCGCTACAGGATTAATTTCGTGAAGGTCATCCAAAATCGATTGTTTTCTAAGAAAACATCGAAAATGTAACATGTGACATACCGTGAGATCGAGGCTTACTTGGCAATAGCTCCACTCGTATACATTCAATATTGCATGCATGTTTGGCTGTCAAAATAATTTGTTCTCGTTGGATACTGCATAATTCAACAATTGCCAAAAAAAAGCTCGTGTCTATTGGTGCAAAGAAATTCTAAAAAATCAAATCCAACAAAAGTTTTTTGCACGAAGAACTTCGGAGCAAATGGTCATCTGTTTTTCCGGAATTCGGCTTTGTTTGGCTCCTCAATCGGAATGGAAAAAATTCTTCAAACGCATGCAAAAGTGTATTCATCTTAATCATCTTAAAAATAAAGCCATATTCAATCATAAAGCTGTGTTGTTATTTTCTATCTTATGACTGAAGTATCAACCCTCGTACTTATTCTATTGAGCGTTGAAACTGAAAAAGTCTTAAAACAGGGGGCTACGAAAGCTAATATTTTCACTTGCAGTGAATGATCTTTTCAGACTTTCTCAATTGCTGATATTATCGGGTTCCTACATCTAGAATTTCAGTTCTTTATCAGAGCGAAATGTGATATCAAGTCGGTTGGTTGAAAATAGATACGAGTATTTCTTCATTTCTTGAATCACTTTCACAAACACTACGTTTAACTGGCTAAACTGTAATTTATATCGATATGCTTCAATAAAGTCAGATATTAAAAATAACAATTCCAAAATTATTAGTACCTTGGCATCTAAAATACCTTATGTTTCATAATGAATAGCAGAGTTTAAGCGTTTCATAATATTTGTTACATTTAACTCGAAAGAACAACTCAATCAGAAGCGAAGAGGGATGATAAGTGGAAGAAGGTTCTTTACGCACATATATAAAATATAAAGAAAAATAGAACCATGGAATAATGATTCTTTTCGCGAAAGTTGTATATTTACAACTAAACTACACTGAGGCGTAGGTCATAAAAGATCGCAATAATTTTTTCTTTTATTTTGAATAGAAAGGTTCAAAGAGCATCAAAAAAGAGACAGCGAGACATTTCCAGTGAGGCTTCATGGATAGAACAATTTCTAACACAAATCATTATAAATTCATTTACTTTTAGGAATTAAAATGATGAAAAGTATTTACAGCGCTGCTATAACCCAATAATAAATAAAAGATCTAATACTGTTCACTTTGAGGAGGAGAAACCATTTTTATTAACTGAAATAACATCAAAAACTACAGAATGTTAACTTATCAAAGCAACGGCCACTTTCGAAATTGATGCTTCGAAGAAAAAAAGGCACAGGGCCCTCGTAAATCGGTTCAGAGTATGGCAGAGGTCCTCTACCAGAAAGTTACTATGTGAAAAGTCCGGCAATCGATCTTCGATTTGTTGAATTTTGGTAAAATTTTCGACGTAAATATGACAGAAACTTCTTAAGTTCGATTGTGACCCCCGGGTGATAATAACATCTGCAGATTCACAATATTGGGAATAACGACATTATCATGTGGCGTAACTCATTTGTTATTTGACTGGACCATTCTTCTACAAATATCTATTGAGAAATATACTTAAATTACCTAAACTTTTGGGAGATATTTATTTGGCAAAAGGTAAACACTTATATAGCTGTAAGATCTGCTTTACCTCATAATCTAGACGTTGGTGCTAACTACCAAATCACTTATTTGCAAATAGATTTTTACGGACGGTCCAATAGCTTGTTCAAATATTACCCAATTGAACTGTTGTCGGCATATCTTACGGAATTGAAGTACGAAACAATATATGAAGATATAGAGAGCTTAGAGCAAAGAATTCTTGAAGCATGTTTAAGGTGCTTTAAAAAATTTTGAAGTTTGCGTCGTAAGCAAAGGAAATGATTTTAAGTATGTACCACAATTTATGTAAGCAAATTCGTGGTTAAACAGTTTAGATGTTCTGTTATGTTTTCAAAATACTTAACTTGTAGAAGTTTCATAGTATTTGTGATGGACGGTTGTCAGATAGTTTTCAAAAATTTTATAAGAAACTTGAACCCATTTTCTATCTTCTGATATTGTCATGGGAGATGTTCCTACAATTACTATTACATTTCTAATAATTTTTTAGTCTCTTTCAGTGTATCTGTTTGATGGTGTTGTATTAAAAAATTTAAAAGCCCTACTGTGCCATTCAATGCCCTGTAATAATTTTTGGAATAAATAACAGACCGTTCAATTCGTAATCATTCTTTACCCAGTGTGGGATGATAGGAACGTTCAGAAGTGAATTTATTCTCGGGAAATTGATAGATTCAATCGATATTTTGTACAATTCAAAATAATATCACACACATCCAAAGGCGAAATACAGTGATCAAATATGCTGTTTCATTGACTAATTGCTTATTATACCTGGTGTTGTGATTGATTGAATAGTATATTAACGTGGGGCATTACATGATGAACAAAGACAGCCAAAAACTGAGGATCGGATCATTAAGTGTACGACGAATATAGGCTGCTACACGACAGCAGATGATATTGTTGAAGAAATAATCTTTTATTCCATTTATACACTAAATGAGAGATGTCACCACGTTAATAGTTCCAACAGATTGTAGCATCATAGGGGATACTTCTTGTCTAAATCTTTTACTCGCAGAATTATTCGAAAAGCCAGGAATACTTGTAAATTTTCAAAAAAATACAAGTTTCTTTCGAATTTGTGGAAGCTCTATATATTTAAAATGTCTTTTTATTTTTAAATTTAAGTAATCTAGATCGGTAATTCCTATATCCATATATATAATATAATATAATGCTTTTTGGTAACAACCACAAACTCAATCACAAATATTGGAGTAAATTAGTGTAGCTATTATCTAGAGACACTTACACAAGTTTTTTCCATAATAATTTTTGGTAACGGCCTATGGCATAAAATCACATACGCTACTTACTCGGCACCTACTCACTTGCAATTAAATTGAAACGAACATATTGGACTAAACCTATTAAAAACTCTTTCAACCAGAAACTGGAGATTTGACCAAGAGACTCAATATACCAGACAATTAGATATGCAGAATCTTCTTATTGTACAATTGAATATTGATATACGATCAGCATGGCTGAGTTTAAAAATTTTTAACAAGGCAGAAACGCCAGCCTCCATAATATATCAGAACTTTAACTCGAAACTCTCCATGTATCCTAACCAAATAGAGCAGAAATAAATGCTATCTTACAAGCTTCCTTCATTCCTCAAAAAGATTTTAAGCCAACCCTCTTGAACTACAAATTAAAACTAAATAACAACAACTTAGAGATTAGTTTTTAGTGGGTGCCTCCTCAGCAATGCACACAAGGAAACTGACAAAGATGTAAAAGACGCTATACAGTATGAAAATTAATCTTCAGTGGCAAATATCATTTCATTAATTAAGACAAATGAAGGAAAGTGTTAAACTGTAGCGGCAAATATGCAGTAATCGCCATAAAATAGTCAAAGTAAACAAACTGAGAATATGCCACACTATAATTACCCACGAATATTTATTATGTAGAAGTAACAAACCTACATGTAAAACTTGTAACCCAGAACTTACTGTAAAACATTAAAAATAGAATGTACAGTTTACAAATCGCAAAAGCAACAATATAATTTCCGAATTCCATGAAAACCCTTCTAAGAAAGGAATGTTACGTGGATAATATCGTATAAGTATCTGTTAAATACCTCTGTACTTAATAAGTTGTGATTTTATTGTCAAATCCATCGCTAATAACCATTGTAGTTGAGGAATTAAAACAAATTTATATAATTTCTTATGATAAGTCACTATTTTTCGATTAAGAGTTTGTTTTAAATAAAATTATACAGAAGAAACCATGCGATAAAACAAATTGGTTAGTTTTCAAATATTGGTTAAAGTAATGAAGGTTTCTATAACATCATTTTGAGAAATATTGAATTACCAATGAGAATCTTTTTCAATTTACTTTTTTATCTTTTCGAATAACCGAGATATTGGATGTAATAGATAACTTTATAAGTCGAATGTTAGTTTCTTTTAGTCTAAACCTACTTGGTAACTAGAATTAATTAATTTCTTTTTGCTTTGAAGTATCGATATAAAACGGTAAGAAACTAGTTTATTCTGAAAAAATGCTTATCTTTAATTATTTGTCATAATAATCAAATTATAAATGTATTGGTTACGGTTCATCAATTATTACATTGTATTTGTCCCTTACACGGCAATTTGCTTCAATTTACACCACAGGTGCTTGAAAGGTATAAATTTAACAACTGTACATATATTCAACCGTTATAGTGATAACAATAAAATAATTACCATAAATTTTAAGATCAAGCGTTCGTTTTATCTTCCATTACAACTAAACTCTTGAACAAGATTAACGTCCATTAAACTTGACCATTCATAATATTAAACGCGAATTGAAAATTATTTACTTTGAAATAATAATAAAAATATAGAAATCAGGCACCAAAAAATGAAACGTCTTTATTTAAAAGTAAGAAATATAAAACAGAATACGTGTGTGTGTATGAAAACTAATATTCTTTAAGGGATATTGAGTATTCAAGAAACTCATAAGTACAGAGACCAACTAACATGGACAGGAAAGCAAATTCCTACTCAAAGAACTTTGAGTAAGATATTGCAGTTTACAAATCTCTCCTCTTGCCTTCTACAAACACGCTATTTCCATTTGGGACTTTAAAGCTAAATCTAGTTCTGAAGTGTTCTGGCAAAATCTCATTTCTGGACTTTATCTAGTAAATAAAGGTTTTTTTAACTAGTCTTCTGTCGCTAAATCCTTCTTCATATAAACAAACTTATTATATGGTTTCGAGACGATATTTTGAGCATCTGTTAATTGAGGTTCTACCAACTTCTAACGATAATTAATTTGATTCATATAACATTTTATACGTTACCGTAGTCTTCGAATTTAGGATTTCGTTTGCTTTTATTCGATGATTCTGTAATGATGTGTTTATAACCAAAATGAAACATATCGCATTGAATAACCTTCAATCAAGAGACCTTATGACCTTCTAGTTGTACAGATAATTATAGTTAAATAAAGACTATAAAAACACTATGTGGTACTGATTTTGTTCAGGGATCTGTTACTTGATTTCCGAAAAAACAGTTTTTAAATAACATACATGCTAGAAACCGCTATTCAATTTTTGACCTAGTTATCTTTGGAAAATATTAGATACTAGTTATTATAAAAGAAGATCTAATTAGAAATAAAATAGAGTGTGAAAACCGCTCTCGATTCTTCTTCGTATCGCGAGATATCTTTAAAAATATTTGAAACGTGAAAATAAAAAAAAATATATTTTATATAATTTATGGTATTTGGCTCTATTCGAACAATCTAAACTTTCTTTTGCATTGAATTGATTAGTTTTGAGCTACATTTCAACGGTTTTTACGGTTTCTGTTTGGTAAATTCTACAATTTTACCTCATTTTTTTTTTGTATCTATACAGACCGTTTCGGGACTTGAAGAAAAAAATACGGGAGTTATAGATGACGTGAAAATAATGCTGTAATAATCATACATTCGAACATATGAATGTTTAATGGATGATTACGTATGTCCATGTTGTATGTTTGACCTAATAAATAATTCTACACTACTCTCTGAAGGCCAGGAGCGACTCATGCTCAATTGTTAACAATCCGAAACTTTTACAGGGACAATAATATGTACAACCAACAGAAAGGTACTCTTCGCTTACCTCGATAAAATTTTGGGTTTAGAAGATATGTTATGATATGTTATATCGTGTTACTTACATTAGTATTAAGTAAGTTAATGTGTGCCAGGAATAGTGAGTAATAATTTAATAGGTTTATTTGACAATAACTTAAATGGTCCGCGATATGTACTTAGAGTTTCTTCAAATTGATTTCTCACCCATGTTATGTGATATTTCTCTAGACATTCGCAGTGACATGTGGTTCATGCACGATGGAGCCCTGGCCCACTTCATAAATCATCTTAATAATATTGTTTCTCATAGGTGGATTGGTCAGGGACCTCCATTTGCATCGCCATTACGTTCCCCTGAATTAAATACAATGGATTCATCTTTTGGGGGATATCTTGAAAGCTTGGTATATGCAATACCGGTAAACACAGGGAACTAAATGATCAATAGAATAAATTCCAATTGTGACGTTATAAAGCAGAATCTTGGAATGCTCTTCCATAGTTCAGAGTATAGAAGGTGCTTACTTTTAGCATGTATTATAACTTTTTTTGTTTCTACTTGATAAGTTGTAGGCTAACCAAATACATTTTTCTACATTACAATTTTTTCTTATGTTATGCAGTTCAATTAGAAATGTTTTATTGTGTTTTTATACCTCCTATAAGTATTTTCAATATATAATTACAATTTATGATAATTTTATTTAGAATGTCTATTTATGGCTAACGGTTTCTTAGATATGTACAACGATCTAAAATTCTACATATATCCAAAACCATAAATTTTATCTTTTTGTAAATAAATCGATGAAATAATTCATGTTTGCTATCTTTAGATTGTACAGGTTGTCATCTAAACATTCATAAGGGTCGAATGTATAATGTAGAAAATATACTTAAACATAAGTTCTAATTTCGCATATTTGAAATGTACCATACTTCCATCATGATAACATTATCATTGAAATATTTTTATATGAATCAGATTATAAAACCGTTGATTCGAATTTTAAACTATTACTGATAAATGGCGCTACAAGAAACAAAGAAGATTTATAATTCAACCAAAATTAAGCTTTACAAATTTGAAAATAACAATAATAACGCTGGTGCAACTGACAACCTCACTTCTTCGTGGTATATCCTGTTCGAAAAATAACAAAAAAGTATCTGTCGAAATAAACAGTTCTCTCTTATCGGTTTATGGTTGAAGAACTGATAAGAAATAGAGCAGCTTCTTATTTTAGAAAATTGCTTGCGAAACAACGGCACGGAGATGCAGAGAGCAACTATAATCCAATGCAATAAATACTCAAAAAAGTATGCCTACTAAAACACAAAACAACAGAAAAACGATTTATTATGGTAGTTAGAAACCAAGATCATGTATAAGTGAAGATGAGCGAAGATCTACGTCTATTGGATAATATTGAGAAATCCTTGTGAAAGTAAACAAACAGTAAAAATGACTATCAGAAATAATTTCTACCAATAATGTTGAGAACATTTTTTAACTATAAAAAATTTTTTTTAAGAAATCAATAGAGTTAGATCTAACACCTTAGAAGTCAGCGAAACGTAGGAGCCCGGTACTAGTTAATCTCAAACTACCTATGAGGAACAATTACACTCAAGACAGGAATGGACTAGCTGTAACAGGAACAGAATCAAAATCAAGAACAACATAATTTGTGAGACAACATAACAGAGCAGCCACAAAAGGGAATCCTACTGCGACCAATTCCTTAAGGCCAACTTATCAGTCCCTGCCAACGGTGCTAGTAACGATCTAGATATATGTGTAATTCAACAGACGCTTCAAATTCAATAAGGCGAAATGAATTTCGCGAAAGATAATGACCCCAACGTGTAGCACATTGAACCAAAACCAGTGAGGTATGACGAAATTATGGAAATTGTTTATTAAGATCAACGAAGCTTAAATGATGACACTGAAGATCACCTCATGAAGAACATGTCAATGTTGATCTGTTTGTAATAGGATGGAGGCTGTTAAAGCCATTACGGAATTTGTGAGTTACTTCAGGCAGAAAAGTGGCAAAATCTTGCTCTTTAACAGAGCACTTCAAGAAACACTGCGAGCCACAAAAATAAAACAACATATTACGAAATCTATTCAGCAGCATATGCAGCTCAAAATAACCATTCTTCGAGTTATAGCGCTCGGTTTGTGTAGCTTAGTAGAAGATTTAATGCCTCCGCTGATCAGAAGATGGCACAACGATAAGACTTGTCATGCATGGCAAATATCCAACATCTCGGCGTTTGGCTTTCCGAAAAAACTTTCTAGATTTTACTGAGCCCATCACCAAATGCCCACCGTCTTCAAACTTAGAGAATATCATGTATCCCGCATGTACTTAATTCTAAAAAAAGCTTACCGCGGGATATCACCTACCGCTCACTACTGACCTATTGACTCGATACTCTAAATAAGTAGTAAGCTACGTCGTAACAAAAAAGGTTGGCTATGTGTAATGAACTCGATTTCCTCATCTAGTTACGTTTCTTCAAATGAAATTATAGTAGAACAGAGTGAATAGAATATCAACTCTCATTGCATATATTTGAGGCAAAAATTTGAAATTCGATCTAGTGGTGGAACATGTTTAAATGAAACAACGATAGATTTTTTGGATCAATAATACGCTTAGAGAAGTTCAAATTTGAGACTGGCGTTAAAGATGCGGCTGGTGAGGCTATAAATAAAATTGATACCCGACGACTCGATGTATCATCGAATTCTGAGGAAACTATGGTTCAAGAAAGAGTGAAAAACAAACATAATTATTGCTAACTATTGGAAGAAGAAAACTGAGATACGTTATGAGACGAAAGAAGTAGAAGGAAAAATCGTGGTAAAAAGAGCGGTAGGAAAAGAAATGAACAAATTAGAGCAACTTCCAAAACTTGCATTTCCTTGACAATTGTCAACCTGAATGAAGATGGCCCATAAAGAAGAATAGGAAATGGTGATGCAAGAGGTTAATGCTTTTAGGGCAAAAAGTGTGCTTTATATATGTAAAAATTGACCGTTAACTTTAAAAATGAAATCATTCAATACTATAGAATCTTTGTATATATGGGCATCGACAATTGAAAATTGTAATGAAACTAAACCATGTAATTCATGAAAGATGGTGATGTTTAGATTCATGAATAATTAAAGTTTAAAATTTACATTAAACAACGCTTTCATTAGAAAGTACATTGGAAACTGAGGTTTACAATCATTATATTGTCTTTGATTTATTTGAGAAACTTAACACGTTTTTAGTATCAATATGGTGTATAGCACATTAAGCAAAAATATGTTAGGAAAATAAAATACTCATAAGATTGTGAAATGTAAATTATCTTTTGGGAAATGACATCTACAAGAGACGTTCAGGTATTAACATATTATGTTCCATACATCAAAGAATTAATTTAATTAGGTCTCTGTGCATAAAACTCACTAAATTTAAAAATTAATGCGTTCCAAGGTATTTTTACCAATGGTATTTGCTGTTAGTATTGGGGATTATAGTTGAAATTAAAGTTAACGGTATATTATAGATTTCGAAAAAAATGTTTTGTTTATAAAAAGTGCTCGATAATCTTTTATATAAAGAGAATATTTTTCATCATATTAAAAATAACTGTTAAATATTCAACATTATTTATATTGAAAAATATTTTTTTCGACATTTAAGTTCACAACTAAGTTGGAATTTATGGAACCGTAGCTAATACCACTACACCAACACCCAAAGTTACATTGTTAACCTTCAGTCTCTGAAGACGATAACTTTGGTTATCGAAACGCGCGTCAGATAGCGTAATTGTGAGTACTGTTTTAGTGTAAGCAGTATGATCAATTCAAGTTTACAAATTAATGAATGATAAATTTGATTTTCCGGAAAAACAAAAATCGTATTTTCAAAATTGCTCAGTATAAACATTTCTACGGTTATCTAATAGTGTGATTGTACAGTTCAAGTAAAGCATGGGAGATAAAATGTTGATGATATGAATCCAGCCGAATGGCGCTCCATTTCAGAGTCGATTAGATATACGTCAATACATTGAAATTATTTTCAATGGAAGAGGTTCTTACAATTTTTTGGGACTTCCTTGTCCTTCGTGGACAACCGTACTCGACTTTTTCTTTTGGAGTTACTTGAATCAAGATGTTTAGCTTCAAAAGCCATTTCAATTCATAATCATCAATTAAAATGCAAATTCGTATCCAAATATAGATTTGCATGAAAAATAAGTTTTCAATGTGAATAAAATGTGTTTGGAATATGACATTTTTTTAATTTTTCGATATTATCATAAATAAAGGTTCTATACACTTGAGGCAAAAACATATTTTCGTCAAATCTCATATAGAACTGTTGGATTTTCATATTTGATAGTTGTATTTCAAATTTTGGAGCAATTTCAGGAATTTAAAAAATTTATGAAAACTGGCAATTTAAAAGCAACCTTTTCATAAAAGTTGAAAACGCATTAGTTTCAGCATGAGCGTTTAAAATGACTGGTTCTGCAAGCGCGGTATTATGTATCAGAGATCTCAGTCAGTCAATCATTTCTATTAAAGGAGAACACGTAATTTCAGGAATAAAGTCAAATTTTCTCTCTAATAGATATTCTTTATTTGGAAGTACTTAGCTAGAGAGAATATACAGAATAATACAATTGTTTTCATATTATTGAGAAAATTGTCAAGATATTATTCATTTTTTTGTATATGAGATATATTGACCTTGGAACGAATTACAAGCAACTTTTTATATTTGATGATTCATTATTGTGTCAAAAAGACCCCGGTAACTGTGTGGAAAATTAAGCAAGGACAAAATTATATCCGCAAAAACCACAAATTTTACAACAAAATAATAAATAATTACATGCCTGAGAGCTTCTCGCTTGGAAGTAGGTAATTCAAAGTACGAATTATTAACGATTAGCATGTATAATATCCAGCACGAAATTTGTTCAGATTGAGCCAAGATACTATTTAAACGACTAACAAACGAGATTTATAAAACTTAAGATGATTTCAATAAGTAATAAGATACAAACATGAATAAATATTGTATATAAATTACGTCACATGTTAAATGGGTAGGAGGGGGTCGACGAAGTGTGGCATTGTGTGACATGGGGGTGGAAGTTTTCCTAAATTTTGTGACGTCACATTTCAAAAGCTGTTATAATCTAACGAATTTTAAACTATTACTTTACGAAAACCTCAAAAACATAAATATACAACTTTATATGTGTGAATATAAGAAACCAATTGTCAACCACTCCCTATACTAGTATTACACGTCGACTACCTAGGCGCCCTTTGATAAATACCACTAAGCGCATTGCGCTTAACAGTGATTGCTTTGATTCTATTTCATTTAACCACTGACTTTCGCGGATGGAACAACGTCGTTCTTAGTTCTGCTATTTTGTGATTTTTAACTTACGAAACATGTTTAAAATGAACAAAAAACGTAATTTAGATAATCTTTACCGTAAACTATATTTTGCATCATACAAAGCCTCTAATCAACGCAAGGAATTGCGTAAGAGGCAACAAGAAGTTTCACCGATGGCGAAGTTTTATCCTCAAAGAATTGCTGCTAGACGTGCCAGAAAACTTTTTTGTGCGGATCATAACGATGATGCTATATGATGTTGACACAACTAAAGTTCCTGACATTAACAACCCAATCGAGAACTAAGTGGCTGCTCTGGCAGTTATAAATAATTTAAAGGAGTGGATTCAAAGCCCTTGGACTCAAGATTATTTATATTTTTTATTAATATAACTAATTCTATTAACATTTTTTGTTTCGTTAGTTTATTTAATTAATATAATTAATCGTTTTTTGTTTTGTTAATTGTTTGATTTTATTAAAAAATAATTTAAATGGAAATAAAACTGATTTCGAAGCCGCTGTTTTTATTCACTAATTTCTAAATGTAATTTGCAAATATATGTCACACTAGAGGGAGGGCCTCCCACAAGTGTGACCAGCTGTGACAAGGACGGGAGGAGGGGCAAAAATCATGGGAAGGCACTTTTACACTTCACGTTTATGTTAATCGTCAAAATTGCCGCTATTGGTCTAATGAGAATCCTTACTGGATGAAAGAAAAGCAGAAGCAATATCCCTAAAAAGTGATTTTTTGGCAAAAAATAGATAGAAATAGATGGCAAATTGATAAATGTTCAAAACTGCTCCAAAATTATATCATGCCAACTTGACAAATTTATATTCTGATCCAGTAAACCCTCAAGTTACTGCAAATATAATATAGAGCACCGTTTCATTACTAAATCAATGCTCGACAGTCTTGAACCAAATTTGTCCGAATTAGACTAGAAGGCTTAAAGACATATTAAATAACGTTAAAAGACATTTTTATACCATTAAAGCATATTGCCAAGACGTTCGCGGCGTGCATTTTGAACATCTTCTACATTGACACTAATGCTAGTTCTGTCTATCTTGCAGCTAATCTAGGTATTTTGAGATCAACCTCAAATTTCTTAGCGTTCTATTAAGATGATTGAAAAATTGCTTTGAAATAAGTCTCCGTATTAGCCCTGTTATCTGTCAGAACAAGTAGAAGCATTTGAGAAAAGGTTTATATTTTTGTCTGTAGATTGTAACATACAGGCTCCAGTTTAGTACTGCAGTATGATAGCTTACAATAAAGTAGGGACTAGAAATAAGACATAACAACAGGTTGGATCAGGGCCGGATTAAGATTTATAAGGCCCGGGGCTGAAGTAATGACGGGGCCCCCTTAAGAAATTCGGAAACCCGGAAAAATTCACAAAATAATATCAATACGTTAGATTTGTGGTATCAACACATCAAAAAATACAGAATGATTTCCAAATGATGGGGCCCTCTTGGACCTGGGGCCCGGGGCTATAGCTCCCCAAGCCCCTGGCTTAATCCGGCACTGGGTTGGATTTTGATCGTGTATCTATATTTATTTCCATCGTCACGTCGTAAACGTTCAAGTGTTTTTTCTATTTCTCCGAAATGTTTTAAAAATATTCTTTAGATTCATACTTTACAAATCATCTAGTTTCACGAAATAGGGGAGTTTTTGGAAGATATATGAGCTTTTGCGGAAAAATTTACATCTACATCTCCTAAATGTTACACATCCTGAATTTTATTTGAATCTTTCACCGCCAAGTTGATTCTGGATGGAAGCACAATGAAAAAACACAACTGTTCTCAAACCATTATTTTTGCCTACTTCTAATATATTTGATGATATGCCTACAGAAGTCATGAAAGTGAGTTTTTGTAGATGAATCACACACCGAAAGGTGTTCAAGAAAGGAACATCAGAAAAGAGCGAAGAGACGAAGCAAACTGACTGAGAATCGCAGTGGATCGATGCATAAGGAAAGTAACAATAAAATGGGTCATACATCATGACATACAAACCTTGTATATCTAGTAGGCTTTGAATAGGTGCCCCAAAGGCAGTAGGTGGAATTTTGTTTTTATAACCAAAATCGATTTTCAAGTGGGGTGGGCGGTAGTACCTAGCCTTGCCCGCCTTCCAGTGACACCTACTAGAATCTATTATTCAACTGTATAAAAGTCTATAAACATAGAAAAATTATGAAGATATGGGAAATGTCATGGAAAAATTACCACACGAAACAGAAAAAAATCTCGGGTTTTTGTGGATCGACATTTACATTTTAAAATTCAATGCAATGTTCGAAAGTTGTGACAAAAATTTCATTCTGGGTTAGTATTCGCAATCAGTTGATAGGTTATCGATCTCACCCAGGTTCATAGTTTCCGAGAAGACTTACAGTCTGCTCAGAACATGATAATCTGTTTCCATTAAATTAAGGTCTAGAACTGCTGGTTGTAACATTTCTTACGTTACTGAATATAAATCGTAGTATAGTAGGTATACAGTTCTCAAATATCCAGTAACTTCGTTTCAAATAATAAATTTGTCGATGGTTATTTCTATTCTATTTCTAATATATTTTTCTCTTGTAGTAAATTAGTAAAATATGAATCTTTTCACTCCTTCATAATTACCCATGTAATACATGAACTATATTATTATTGTTTTCAAATCCTTTTCAAATTTTTTTTCCACTGTGGCATGGTCATCCACAATATGTATTTATCATTTTTCGGGTAGTGTTTAATAGAAATAAATCATTCATACTAGGTGAATTTTTAGTTTGTTATCAAAGAAATTTTCCAAAAATTTTAGGTAAAGACATACTCCTGGAAAATATACCGACATCTACTGAGTGCCCATAGCTGGATGGAAAAGAAAGTATAAGTTTCTTTGAAATCGAAGCGAATATTTCTAAATATACAGTTGTCAATTTATCTAGGGTACATAACAAGATATGACCATTTTAATATCAAAATAACTACGAAATAAACACTCGTTAAAGAATTTATTTGTGAATAAGTGATTGTCTATTTTGCATACATAAGTTGACTAATAGTGATTAAAGTCGTCAATAAACAATTACATACAGTGTGACCTAAAATGTTGGTGGTTCTTTTACATTTTCAAATGGTTCCGTCTATATATTCTTTAATTGCACTTGATATATCCTATAATTTCCATAAAGAATTTCCTATACCTAGTATCATTATTTTCTTAAATATTTTATTCAAATTTCATGAATTTGTGAAACCTAAAATACTTATATGAGGAATTCTCTGTAAGCTTGTTCAGATGTCATACAATTGCTGCCCTGGAAATTTTTTCACCATTTACAAAAAAATCTAGTTCAATTTGAAAGATAATTAAGTATTAACTTGATCAAATGATACATCTGAATATCCTTATCATCTATTCTAAACGTCTGCGTTTTTGGTCACAAATCTTGAAGAAAGTAACACGTAAGTAATTTTCATCGTTATCAATATTATTAATTACGGCAGCATAACGGTATTCTACATTTTTAAGTGGAAATTTCACAAGAACGTAATCTCCAGTATTGTAACTCTGAATTCAACTCGTTCCTGATATGGCATCCAATCTTTGAGGGGACTTGGTTTTTTTGGGTAGTAGGTTCAGCAGATTCAAGATCTCCCGGCTCGGACTCTGTAAACACTTCTTCGATTGTCCATCTAGGTCTTAGATCCAAATTGATATTGTCAATCTGATAATGCTCACAAGATTCGCTGTTGCAAAAGCAACTAAGAATTCTCATTATCAATGTTTTACATTTGGTTGGAAGGTCATTTGGATGGAGCTGGAATAAACACCTGCGACCTGATGGACATTCAAAGTACCCTTCAAAGACCTCTGATTGGCCGAATCCTCATCAATTTTATCGATCATTGTCTGAATGTCTTTATCGGCGATTGCGATACAAGTGATGCCAGGACAACGCTCTTCGATTACTTGAACAAACTGATCAATATTTCTGATATCGCCTCCAGAATTTACAACAAAATTAGCTGTTCTTTTGCATGTTGCTCCGATACCAGCCAGTGCCCCTTTGCCATGGCCACATTCGGTATAGTTCCATGTAAAGTTTTCGATATCTGAAATTTCTTCCGAAGGTTTGGTGCCATTATATGAAACATAGTTTTATTACGGTACTGCGTAACAGGACCATCGCTCAAGAAATGCATTCGTTTGATAGCACCAGGTGAATGGGATATGTTCTCTCAGACTGTGCAAAAAGAAAGGATGGAGTTTCGTAGGTAAACAACTACGTATGCAGACTTAGTTATGCTCGAGATCCACCAAAATGAAAAGCCTGTATTTCTTCTGCATACTTAGTGCAATAATTTTCGCTGAAATATACGTGGATCAGGACTTCGTCATCTTGTATGTTTGACTTCAAATCATGCATGGTCTTATTCTGGTGAACAATATTACGCTGGTGATCAAGAAATTTATGCAAATCTTTTTGTAAAATTGTTATGAGTTGTCTTGGATATACTTCAAATGTTTTTTTGAAACATTTAATTACCATTCGGGGCTTCTTCGTCTTAAAATCTTGGATTTGTTGTCTTTCGGAAACCCACATTTTATATTTTATTAATTTTCTGTTATCAAATTCTTTATATTTCATGTGTTTATTAAGGCAAGTATCACAAGAACTCGCCAAACAATCCTCATTATACCGGTCGCAACATAATTTTTCCAGCAGTTGATGGTGATTGTTATAAGCTAATATGTTTGCAGTATGAAGTGCGCTGAGCTTCATGTAAATGTTGCTATGAACTATGCAAAGACAGATATCGCGGTTTTGAGCGTTTGGTTTCACAACCCAAAATGAACGGAGTCGGCAAAATGTTTAATAGCTAATTAACATTGGAGTTTTTTCTGGGTTTGGTCAATGTCTTAATTTCTTTAGGTATCCTGTGCTTGTACTTTTGAACAACACTGCCAGTAACAACTTTTTTAAAGATTTGTTTCTCTTTGGTGCGTTTCAGTGTAGAATAATTTTCTTTCAGCTGTTCACTAATAATGTCGCCAAACAACGCTTTCTTGACGACTTCATTTCTTTGATCAGGCTCCTCTAATATTTTCAACATCTTTGTCTTAGGCGTATCTTTAACGTTTTTTTTACTTCTTCTTTCAAATCTCGCTAATCGTTTTTTATACTTCTCTAAAAGTACGATCTTTTCATTTCTATCCCAAGTAAACTTATCTCTTCCCTTTTTCGCTTCGTTTTTCTTTGCTGTAGACTAACACTAGAAACTGCTGGGCTTGGAGCGAGAGAGATTTGTACTGGAACTGGAGTGTCGAGTCTTGAAAGCAAAGGATCTGCTTCTAGATCGGATAACGTATGCTCTAGTAGAAAAATATTGGTGACGTTTTTCAGTCTTAGTCTTTTGGCACGATATACTGTACAGTGTTCTTTCCACTTCTTTAAGGCAGCTCTGTGCTCACGAGGTGTCATGTCCTTCACAAACTTTCGTAACCCTTTTTCTTTCTTCTTTTGATACTTCAACTTCTTCTTTGCTCTCATTTCTTCCCAGTTAACAGGAATATTTTTTCTTCTTTGGTATCGCAGTCGCTCTGCTTCTCTCTTTTTCTGTAGTAATTCCTATCGGGATAATTTTTTCTTTTTAGCCATACCACGTGCGTGTTATTGACCTCCTAACATATTATAAGTTAATAATGGAATATTTTGGGAAGTAATAATCTTTTATGATTCTTTCACAAAAAAAAGGAAAACAATAACCAATCTGCAGAAAATAAAGTCCTCTGTTATTTTAAACAGTCCCCTGCTACAACTTAAGACAGAGAAGTGTTGCCAGGGTACTGTGTATTTCGATTAGATTTCAAAATATTTATAAAATTGTTTCTTCAAAACCTTCTGATTAATTTAGGCATAAATAATATGTCAATCAATTATAAATAGAAATAATTAAAATATTAAACATGCATATTATTACTTCCCCGAAGGCTGTGTATGGAAGCGGTCCAAACGCAGATTCACCTCACAAATGACGCTCTGACACTAAACAAAATGGCGCCTCATCGCCTTATTCCACAAGGTTACTAACTTCGCTACGGTTGCGTTTAGTTTCACTCAAATAAACGATTCTAAATATTATAGATTTTTTAAATTGTGTATTTAAAATTTTGGCAGGGGACTGTATGGAAATTCTGGGGAAAAAGTTCTCAGGAGTTTACTAAATAAATAAAATTCGTAATGAAAGCTTGTTGTATTGAAACAGTATAGTTTAATTATTTTTCTTAGTAATGTTAACTGCCAAATGAATGTAGTTTCAATATTTTCTTCATAAATTTTATTTCTAGGTGGGAATGTGGTGTTGGGGACAGCTTCTATCACATCTGGGAAAAAAGTTAATGAAGTTGCGCATATAAAAAGGAATGGCCCGTATAGTATAAGGGCTAATGTTTTATTTAAAGTATTTTTATTTATACTAACTAACTAACTAACAAAATGCATTTTGAAAAAATCGTTCGGGACAGGCGATTACGAGCTTACAGAGAATCGCAGATATGCTTAATAAAAATAAAGTTGTAGCAGCCTGTACGTATTAATTTGATATCCATAATACCTTCTTCACAATTTTATATAGAAAAAGTTTATTATAATGAAGAAAAACTTCAGGTAGGTTTTGGATAGATGACAGTAATATTTTTGGGTCATTTTTGTGTTTTAAGCAAAAATTTAGAAACCACCATATATTATTTGGGTACTGGGAAAAAGTATCAGAAGTATACAGTGATATATTGATCATTAGGAACCCAAATACATGGAAGTTTGAAAGATTAATCGATCGCTTCGTTAGTACAGTTGTATATAAACCACAAAAAAAAATGTTACTAACGAAAGTGAATCTGATGAACTGCAAGCCGCAAATGAGAATATTAGTACTAAGTAGAGGTAGATAGGTAGATAGCTCAGTAGACAGTGAATACACAGATAAGGACTAACTGTGTTGATAGCTCGTTCACCGGAATGACCAAAAATAGATTTTTTCTATAGGGTTGTATAAACCTAACCGAATGTACTAAAAACCTGCAACAACAGCAAAAGAAAGATATAACATGAGAAGCTCTCAATAGTATTGTAGATTTTGCATTAAATATTATAATAGTTTATTTTCATTAATTTTAAATTGAGAAAATCGTAAGATGATTTTTTAGCTTTTTTATTTTTTTTATAGACATTCGTCGATGATTTCTTTTACAATTATTTTTAAAACAAGAAAATATTTCTTAACTTAAAAAAGATGGTCATAAATATATAATTTGGTAAAACTGCGTATTCTGCGTATTGTGAGAACAGGCATTGTAAGATGGATTGGACTATTATCATAATAACCAAGTTATCTTCAATTGTCACACTGAAAACTGAGAAGGGTCTACAATCTGAATCTTAGAGTGGAACAAAGGTGTTGTTCTAGGTGAGCATTCATCCTTTTTTTTGTAACAGTTATTTATACATATTTTTATTTATTTATTACAGCAATTAACTTCTGGAGACTGACCTTCTTGTCCACGTGACTGATTATTATATCATATTTTTGATTCTTGGAAATAAAAACTTTCAATTTTTGTTTTATGTTTTATATTTATTTCAACTATTCAAACTCCTGTCTCAACTTATTAGCTGAAAAGAATTATATACTAAAACAAATATATTGAAAGCACATGGGATTTTGAAGGAAAATTGATAATTACATATTTCCTGACTATTATGTTTTTATTTCAACAGATGTCTGTTTTTTATATACAAATATTCCTGTTGCAATTGTAAAAGACATATTTATAAAAAATTGGAACAAAATTCACAGAATACACAAACATACCTCAAAACGAATAAATGGAAGCCATAGAACTAATATTTACAAGAACATACTTCAGAATGAATTATATTTATAAATTTACAAATAAATGGTTGTACTATGGGAGCAACCATATTAAGTGTTATAGCAGAATTAGTAATCTTAAGGAAACTGCAAACCTTACATAAACATATCATTCTTTTTCCGTTTTGTAGATGATTATATTACTGCTGTGTCAAAAAATTAAATTGGAAACTTGAATCAAAAATTCAATTCTTATCCTAAAAAACTAAAATTCGTCAATTCTTATTGGAAATTGAACAAAATAATACAATTAATTTTCATGATTTAACTTCATATAAAATGAACAATGGCATAAAAAAACAGAATGGTATACAAAACTTACTTCTTCGTCAAGATATTTGAACTTCAATGCATGTCATTCTGTGTCACAAAAAAATTGGTGATTATTAGATCGGATGATAGAGATATATAACTATCACATCCTAAATTTAGATGCATAGCTATTGAAAATGGGAACACTGTATTGAAAAGAAATAATCAATCTAAAATAATAATAAATAACATATTCAAGACAAGCATAAACAGTTACTATAAACATATGAGGAACATAACAGAAACAAAGCATCAAAACGTAATAGAATATTACACACCAAAATGCGATACGTTGGTTGAGGTTAGCTATGATTTCGAGACATGAATGAAACTTCATTCCGGGGTTTGTATTACAAAATTAATAAATCTTTGTTTCGTTGTGAACATACCTAAAATAATTCATTTAACAAAAAATTACCCAGCATTTTTTTCAGAATAATCAAGCATGTACCTATATTGTTACTGTTGCTATGTGGTAAACAAACGTCACCAACATAAATAAATGCTAGATAAAGTCGGATTGATATTAAGTTTGTGAATAATAAATTGAGAAAAATGTCCTTCGATGGATTGTACCTCTCCAGAAATGCGAAAGGCTGCTGACGTAGCAGTACACGGGTTGGTGCTAGAAAAAAGTAAGAAGCATCGCTACCTAAAAGCTATTGAATTATATAGGAAGTGGTGAAAAATACCAGTTCCCAAAAGTGTACTATTAGCATATCTTGGAGAACAAACCAGATAAAAGAAGCTGTCCACTTTTTGTGCAATATACAGTATGATTCGAACGATTCTACAAATTGAAGAAAAAACTGATATTTCGAAACATGGAAACATGTTGGTCAACCTAAAACGACAAAATATGGGCTTCAGGTCCAAAAAATGAAACGTATTTTTAGAAAAATATATAGAGGTGTTTTAAACAAATCTTCTAATGAATTTCTACCTATAAAGGTAATATATTTATGATATTTAAATACGTATTAAAAAAATGGAGTTGGAGATTATAAAAGTGCACAGTTATTATGGTATTATATCTACTGTTTTAGGTCGCATTAATTCCATATTCCAAAACACATACAAGTAGATCATTTTTCATTAATGATCCAGTATGGGTGAAGATCATTCGAGACCACATGAATTTGACAAAAAACATAGAAATCGATAGATTTTTTGTTCAGCTTAGAGGAGGAATAGTAAGAAATCAACCAATTGAGCACAATACAAAAGATAATTTTTCCCAAAAAATTGTTACTTTTTTGAATTTAGAAGACTCGAAAGGCTTTACAGGCCAAACTCTAAGAAGAAAAGAAGAGCCTTCGCTACGTTACTTGCCAACAGCGGTGCAAATGTACTCCAATTAAAAAGGCTGGGAGGATGGAAATCTAGTACTGTCGCAGAAGTTTATGTGAATAGCTCAATGAAGAATAAAACCAAAACTGCAAATATGATGTCCCAATGTACCATGTCTCCTGAATCTATTGCAAGTAGTTCACAAACCTTAGTCATTCAACAGCAAAGTACTTTGTCGACCAAAAAGATAACTGTTAGAAACGCCAAGTAGAGGTGTGTAATATGACATTTTTAAACCTTGAATGACGTTAGTAATGACAGCCTTGCATATATAGTTGTAAATAAAATATTTCCCTTGCCAAATATACAAGAACTTTCGAACTATCGAATTCAACAAATATATCAAGTTGCGAAGGAGTAAAATTATATATCGATTAAAAGATCAATAAAATGTTAGAAAATTAAAACTGCATTAACAAGCCATGGAATATCAAAAAAAAAGGTTGACACGGTTTTTTTATAATAAAAAAAATATAAAACAACATACATTCAATTATAAAAATTGGACAATTCTTAAAAAGGGCTCAAATACAACTAAAAGAATTTATAGAATTGTTTCACATACAAAGAAACGATGTCAATTATCAAAAAGATCTAACAATGAGTGAAATTCTCAAAGATTTACTCTCAAGACGATTCATCACAGAAAACGTCAAAGAAATTTTTAATTCTTTTTGATATTTTGAACTAAAATATTTTTATGTTGGCACAAATATTTTTTTATGTTTGAAGAACATTCGTTATGACTACAATTTATTTATTATTAGCTCAAGTGTAAATGTTCCAGAACTCTAAATTGTATTATGATCTTAAATGTATAACTGTTGAAATACTGTAATTAAAATTTGATCAAGATAATAAATCAGTTTTAAACTGCCTAGAGTACTATATATACATTCTAACAGCAGATTATGAAATCTATAATTATCAAATTATAAAAAATCGCGTTATCTACATTGTATAACCAGTTTAATATACTATTAATGGTGGAAGTATCTCCATTTCACTGTATTTATTTGAAATTAACCATCCCTGCAAATTAAAAAATCCAACAACTTTCGTCCAGACATGTCGAAACTTTTTTGACAGGCAAGTAGTCTTTACATTTTTTAACCTAGAACAAGATTTTCATCAGAGTTTCCGAATAGCGTTAAGTTTTCGGTGGAAATTTCAAATTTAAATCTAAACCTACAAAAACCATTATTTTTATATCTGAGGTTGATGCGTTATTCATAATTATGTAGTTTTTCTTTGTTTATACACTTTAATTTAGTTGCGTTATAGATTTTATTGTTTTAATAATTATCAGCTAGCAGTTATCAACCATTTAGCAACACAGGTATTTTTTATCAAATTTTAATACCAATAACCTATTTTTGGAAGAAAGCCCTTGGGTTCGTTTTGGGATATTTTTACATAGGATATGGTTAATTTCAGGAATGGAATTGATATAGGAAAACTTTTCCTCTGCTGGGCTGGGATCGTGTTGGTTTTAGGAAGGGTTTCCTTTAGTCTGGTATCAACTCGTGTGTGCGTCGGCCTACCATAGCAGGATAAAAAAATAGAAATACAATAAGCAATATAATGGATTGATGAACTAAACAGCTTGTGGAATTATTGAGTGAATTACTTAGATGTTCGTTGTTGTCTAATGGCGGGTACAGGTCCTACCTATCGTCAGCCATTTGGTATAAAAATCTCAAGCCTCAATCAAATATGCTGCTCATCAAACTTAATCAAAAATAACTGAGTAATGATTAGCTCATTCAATTTCCCGATGACAGTGAATTTCCGAAAAGCCCTTTAACAACGCCAATTTATAAATCATATATGAAACTATGTTATTATTACACGTCACTCATGATCTAGAGACGTAAGTATCACTTTTAAAAATTGGCAAGATATTTAAGTTGATATAAATTTATAGGTATTTAGTAAACTTCGACGTTGTAAAGTAATAAACTCAATGTAATTTGAATGCTATTCAAAGTAAACTCCATTCCACTCCACGTACACTCCAATGAAACCTTCTATACCTCCAACAAAATTATGCATCTGCACAATACGCTATACTTTTACATAATCGAACGAATATATCATAACCTTGGTAGATGGATGAAAAGAAGAATGTCCAACAAGACAAATTAGAGAGTTTTCAAAACGTACTCGGGCAATGTTATCAATGTTTTTTTTATTATTTGGAAAGTTATTCTTTTTATATAAAACACCCATAAAGCATTTAGGATATTTTAATATGGAGTATTATCAAGGAGCTGGATAGCCTGGACATTGACATGAAATGATTAGGTGAAATGACATTCGCTACAGCTAGTCCTACTAATTTTTATTATTCAAGCGTTTCTTTTAGTCACAGCCTATATAAACTTAAAAAAAATAATTGAGGTTTTTGATTTTATAAAATTCATTCAATTCTTCTCAAAAGGAGACATTTCTGTCTAGAGAGACAGATAAGCTTTATTGAATTATGTAAGACTCCAATATGGACAGTTTTTATGGGAAAAAACGTCTCTACGTTACGGTGCCGACAGTATTCATATTCTCTCTCGTTCGGGACACTTTATACTGCGCATGTTTAATGCGCGCAAAAGATGCGCAGAGCTAACTGAAGCGCATAACATATAGGAGTATTATATATATGCTTTGTCACAAATTTTTACAATTTTATGGACAAAACATTATATTATATTATATATCACATAATAAAAAACTATTAAATAATGATTGAATTCACTAGTAATAATTATAATGTATATAATATCACAAATTGAATTATGCCAGTCTCTAGCAGATATGCCCTTGTCAAACCTCGAAAATCATCAACAGTTTTTGCCATTTTTATTTCAGAAGGTAGCTGATTGAATAATTTCTCCACAGTGAAGAGAATGGAATTGTTCACTAGATCAGAAGTAGGTGTAGTCAAGTAAATATCCAATTTTTTTTTTCTATTAGGGTAGGTATGCACGGGTCTCTCAGTTGAGTTGTGGAAGTGTTTGCGAACCAAACAAACAGATTCTAAAATGAAGAGAGCGGGAAGAGTTAGAATTTTGTGTTTACTACTACAAACTACTGTCTAGTCTAGGTGTTACAGATATGAACATGTAAAGACCATAGGACTAGCAGAAATGTTCCCCATAAAACGCATATTGCAATATATCGAGATTCACAGAAATGATGAGCTTTGGAATGAACATAATATATATTTAAAATTTTTTCCAATATAATATAGAATATATGCTTCAACAATGTAACGAAAGTAATATAAAACAGTAGGAGTAAATAGAATTTTTTAATATATATATATATATTAATCGGGTTAAAACGTTCTTCGCCGTCTTCCGATTCCCAGTTTCCATTTTTCTCGATCTTCCCCAAGATCTTCTTCCAATCCTCTCTCTCGAATATCCTTCTCGATACCTTCTCTCCAGCTTAATCTTGGTCTTCCTCTTTTTCTTCTTCCTTGTGGTGTCCAATTTAAAATTTGTTTGGGTATGCGGTCTTCAGGCATTCTTTGGACATGTCCGTACCATCTTAACTGATTCACCCTAATGTCTTCCGTAATCGTATGTTGCACTTTCATGATCTCCCTGATTCTGTCGTTTCTTATTTTTTCCAGTCTTGATATTCCTGCTGCGCGTCTCCAATAATCCATTTCTGTGGCTTCAAGCATTTTGACTGTTTTTTCTTTTAGAGGCCAGATTTCGCTACTATATGTTGTTATACTTTTTATTATGCTATTGTATATTCGATGTTTGTTTTCGAAGGAAAACAAACATTTTTTAATAATTTCCATTTAAAAGAAAAGAAAGCAACTTATAACAAACTATCAGATTTGATCGCCAATCCTAAATTATCACAAAAATATATCACAATTTTCCCATAACTAGGTAAATATGATAAAGAAGACACGGGCCAGTAGCAATGTAATCTGATCATATGGTTGATAAAAAAAAGCATGGTTATAATATCTTGATTATCATGTGAAATTCTATTGTAAAATTTCAACTGAAAATAATATAACAGCTACTACTGATGAAAGTGAAAGATAACATGTCACTTAATTCAAAGATCTATGACATAATGAAACTTTTTTAACTTATATTTGTTGAATAATATCTAAATAAGAGAATAAATAGTTCTTATAACATATTACTTTCACTTCTTTAGGGTTACCATCCATCCTAAGAGTAAAGATTCAATTCGGAAGGTATTAATATTCATTAAAGCTAGGAATAAAACATAATACTTGTCCCTGTTTGTATGGATTTGAGATTATTATTTGATATAATTTTCATTATTAAAGATATTTAATAATTATTCATGACTAAAGAGGCTTAAGCGAAAAAATTTTGGAGGTGATTGCTCGTATGAGATTAAGACGGGTTTTTCCTATAATAAAATTTCCTCGGCACAGACCTTTCCGAGATATCACCCTTAAAAAGTGGTGACTAAAAAATAGTTTATATTTTTTTTTCTTCTAGAATTTCAGTAAAGTTAGGAACTTGTCCTTCTGCAATTTTCGTGTACTCGTAAAGGACTGCCTACGGGTATTTTTTTCCATAATCCTGTTACGGGGGTTAAATCAGCAACCTTAAATCATTAATCTACACGACACTCATTGTAGATATCAACGATTTGAAAAATCGTATTCAAATGGCGTGTGATTTCATAAAAAATACACCTCAAATTTTTGAACGTGTACGGCAATCCATGACACGTAGGCTACGTTCATGTATTTTAGTTAGAGGTGGTTACTTCCACTATTTATTATGAATCGTATCCCTTTTTACATCTTTACTGTTTATTGAGAAAATTATAAATTGCGGTATTTTTTTGCTCTGCAGCTATTGGTTTTGGAAAAAAATCTTGAGAATAAAAATGTTTTTTAATAAAACAAGGATTTTATGTTATAATTTTATTTCATAAATTTCATCTTAAAAAAATATAAATTAAGGGTGGCTAATTCTGTGCGGTATGCTGTCAATGCAAGATTTTCTGTCTCCTGCATTAGGATATACAAATTCCATATATGAGTAATTTTTTCTGGAGGCTGGGTTTTGTTGGTGATCACCTCTTTTTATCAGCTCCCACGAATTTTGAAATGGGTTCACATCGCGGCTATAACTCGGTCAATCCAACATAGGGATATTTTCTTCCGCCAAAAAAGCTTTAACAAACCGAACAGTGAGGCAGCGAGCTGAATCTAGGATTAAGCTGAATGGTTTCCCGTTTGTGATCTGCGGAATCAACCGATTTTGTAATACTTCTTTGTACTGATTTTGCCTCATTATTCATTTGTGACGTAAAGACTTGCAGTACCCTTGCCGCTGATGACTGACCAAATCATCACTTTGGTGGGATGTTTAAGCGTTGGAATGACACAGTCAGGATGATACCTTTTTCCATGATGACGACGTACATATTCTGTAAAATTTCGAATGTACTTTCGTCACTGAAAAAGACCTGTCAAAAATAGAAAAAAGATGTAAACTACCATGTTTTTTTGCTTTATTTAACTAAAAATTTTACCCAACTTCAGTCCACAATTTTGGTCCGCCATTGTTTGGACCACTTCAGACGATTTGCTGTTGGGTTTTCTTTTAATTCTATTCAAACATTGCGCTTACAAGCATTTATGCTAACATCCTGGAGTTATGATTTATCACAATTTTGGTAGACAGATTATCTTTAAACATCTCACTGAAACGAGTTGTGAAAAATTAGTTTTATACCGCGTTGCTTCTTTCTTTTTGGGCACTGACTCAATTTTCTTTTATATGCATTTTACATTAGCTTCATAAACCTTCAATCTTCGTGATATTTACCGGTTTGTAAATATTTTCGCTCCTTCACTTCAGCTTTTTTTCTTGGTAAAAGATGCTTTTTCTACCCATCATGAAAATAGTCCAATCATTTTTTTGAAGACATTGCATGCAAAATAAACTGATAACTAAGTATTATAATACTGTCAAAAAACAATCCAATAAAGCCACAAGAACACGTCCGTACTTGACGATTACCATACAGGTTTGTACTTGTTCACGTTCATGTATCAATTTGTCTACAAATGTTGCCATATGTTAAAAGTAAATATGAATAGGTAGTCTAGAACAAATCTTTTAGATAAAAATCAATAATGTTACAGCTTGCAGTAATAGGGTACTTGCATAGTTTGAGAAAAAAATAGTTTTGGATAGTTTACATACAATTTTTATTATAATTTTTTTATCAATATTCAAAGAGAAAAAAATTATTAAAAATTCAAAATTTTTGTAGGTAGTTTAAATATTTCAGTAAGACCTCCATATTGCGTGACGTCATAGGTATACAATAAACACTGAACATATGATACAAAGTAAATACGACAAATGGTATATAAATCGTATGTTGTGCCAGGATGCAAAAATACCACGACTAAAACAGATGAAAAATTTTTTTCTATGATGCCAAGAAATTCTACAAAAAAATGATTCAAAAGTGTTGGTCGTTTTGAAAATCCTATGAAATGTAATTATTATTGTTGCCAGGATCATTTCGATGTAAGTAAGATTCAAATTTAACTTATTGTAATATTTTATATTATTTGAGTTTCTTATGCTTTCAATTTTAACTTATCCTATAAAAGGTTTATTCAATTTATTCTTGCATATAGAAAAATATTCGTTTATACGTAACTAATAAATAAAAACTGTATTATGACAACACATGCTACGTTGCCGACAACGATTACCTCATGATCATCAAGCAGACAACTGCTCAATTTTTTTATTAAACCTATGACGTCACAACTAAAAACCAACGAGAATAATTTTCTTATGTAGTTGAAAATTCGACTTTTTGCGATTTTCAATTGATTGTATAGATATTATTTCAATTGGAATTAAATATTTTACTTTCTTATAAAATAAACAAAAAAATAAATACTTTTTTCTACGTTCGTTCTACGTTTCTGAATCGGTCAAAAAGCGTCAAAAAAATTACCGTAGTGATTCATTTTTTCACTATTTGCGTTGAAAAAAGTGCCGTAACGTGTCATTTTTTAACGCAATCGTAAAATTGTTTTATCAAAATAGAGGGCTGTGAACGAACGCTTTCTTTCTCATGTCAATTCGTTTCTCCGATAAACTATCATACTTTTATTTATTGATATTTGTTCAAGAAAATCCGTTTTGTGTGTGGAGTGTAGTATTATTATTAGTGATGAACGATGGAGAGTAATATTGAACAATGTTTAAACTGCACACCAGAAGATGTTGTTGAATCGGCAACTGCACGGACTATGAATCTTCTCCCTGAGAAATCCAGGGAACAGTATTTGAAGGAATATAATTCTTTTATGGAGTGGCGTACTAAAAAAGGTATAAATAGCTTCACAGAAAGAGTGTCACTAGCTTACTTTGAAACTAAATCCGAAATGTGAAAGTCTTCAACACTTTGGTCAACTTATTCCAAACTGAAAGGCATCCAAATGGTAAATAACGACGTAAACATCAGTAAATACTCGAAACTCAACGCATATTTGAAAAAGAAATCTGTTGGCTATATACCCAAAAAATCTGAAACATTTGCCCGTGAAGTTTCTGTTGCAAGCTCCAGACGATCATTATCTCATGCATAAGGTATGACAGCAGAAAATTTTAATGTCAGCTTAGGTATTATTTGTAACACTTTTCAGGTTGCTCCAATATTCGGAATCGCAGAATTGCTCTGCGGAGGGAGGAATTATATAAAATGTGTAACGATATTAAAAACTCCGAAAATGTTTTAATTATCACAGTACCTGATACAAATACTCATGTTTAACGTCGATTTATGATAAACATGAAAACCAACGACCCACACATGTCAAAACATGTCAAACATGTCAAAGCACAGTGGGTGGAAATCCAAAACAGTTGTGGAGGGTTACGTAGATGACTTGGTAAAAAAAGAAAATTTTCCGCAGTGAAAATTTTAGCAGGAACAACTAGTTCGACTTCAAACAACATGTTATTTTATTGAAGTCGTTAGAAGTTGCCAATTCAAGTACCAAAAGTAATGTAGCTTCTTCACTTTAATAATAATGCTCACAGATGTGATTTTAATATTACTATTACAAAATAAAAATTGATAAAAGTTTTGTCGAATTTCGAAACTCGGGATTAAATTAATTTTTGTTTCACTCGCAGGAATTGCCGGTCAAACAGTCCTACTCATGAAAAAAATATTAGTTTGGTCACTTCTTGCATAAATAATTATTAAAAAATGCATGTATAGTATTACGGCTTAAAAACTTCAAAATTGTTAAAAAGTACACTGCATCTTATAATTTCGCCAGGGACTATAGAATATAACGAAAAAAAATCCACCTGTAACTTTAATAATGTTAATGTTAATAATAATTATATGATAAAAATATGATAATTATCATATTGACAAAAACTAATAATGTATTGTTCTTTTTCTAAGAGTTGTTTAACAAGTAACGTATTCTATTCGCGAGTAATCGCATTAATTTGCTCATATATTATTATTATGCGACTTTTAATCTAGCTCGAAATGACTTTCAAATACGGGAAGATGTTTTTATTAAGTATAAACATCGCGAGTGCAACAATTTATAAGTTGTTTTATATGTTTACCTAAATCATATCACGATAATATATAGGTACTGCTTTTAATATGTTTGTTCCTGTATGACTGTGACTAGAACATGAATCGGTATTTATAATGAACAATGAATTCCTTCCATATCAGCTATATAGGAAAATATATCAAATAATACTCAAATAAATTATGAAAATAAGTACAAAATTATTACAATTAGAGAACCTTTGAAAGAACACACAACACAACAAATTTGTCTAAGGTAAATGCTATAATGTGTTATAATGAAAGTTCAATTTAAAAAGCATTGTTCTTTTTCACACGCTTTTAGACGTATGTATAATAAATAATTTCACGTATTTATAATGAGTTTTTGAATGCTGAATTTTAATGGTGGTCATAGATAAACAAAATCAATGATAGAACAAATAATTTTCTGCATACCTATTCTATGGAAAGAATGATGATATTTTGACGATACAATCTATAATTTAGTAGATTATGGAAAACTGGAATAGTACATAAACAAAATCAAAAAGAAACCAAAAGAAAATTGGCACACATTTCCTTGATCTAATGCATTATGAGAGAAAGGGGTGACGAAAGTGAAAATAATTTTGAGCTTAAAATAGAAAAATGCATTCTGTAATTATTTTCTGCAGAAAGTTTGTTAAAAACATCACCGTAGAACTGTTTTCTATCAGTTTTGAATAAGGAAAAGTAGGAGAACGAAAAACAGATCCAAAATTATTGCATTCATCTTGTGTTTCGTTAATCTTTTGAGATAAACTCTACATGAAAAAGATGTCTTTGTAGTTTTGAATAAACGCCCCAGAATTACAAAATTTTGCATTATGCTAGAAAAACGGTTTTAGCCTTCATTTATAATCCCGCTATTAGAAATCTTATATTATTAGCTTGGAAATTAAAAGGCATATTTAATATTATTATCATCTTCTAATGCTTTTACTGGAACTCCGGGAAATTTGTTTTGGTCAAGAAAATAGGAAATACATTTTGTTATCTTCCCGGCAAATAAGAATCGCGTACATCCCGGAGAAGGATGTACTTATCATTAGTTGTAAATATTACTTGATTCTGAATTTCACCAATTTCAAGTAGGTAACTGGAAAACTATGAAAAGATTCGTTAAAACTAATAAAAAATCAATCTACGATGGAGTTTGCAAAAAAACCTTGAACTTGAGATATTGAGAAACACAATGACTATTATATGTACGAAAAAAGAACAAAATATTATTGTAGGAAATTTAATAAACTTTCATACAATAAGAACCGTATTCTGGTATTTAAAGAATGATAAAAAATGTACTTTCTTATTTTAACTTAAAATTGTATTGCTTCCATCAAGCAAAAATATTTTTGGGAGTACTGTTTATACCTTATTTTGAAATGCCGGTACTTTTTTAATTGACTTATGCGGATGTCCTGAATTATTTGAGAACACTTAATACAATGAAATATTAACAAATTACCTAGTGAATATACTATACTATAACGCACATATTTGATCACTCTGTATATGTAGCGATTAAATTTTTTTGTAGATTCCCGGTCTTTATAAATAATATTTTCTTAAGCCAAATAGATAATAAAGAAAATCTATGTGTATTCAACCAAAGTAGACATTATTAATATTGTATACTTTTCCGTAATACGAGCGTTGAGACTTAAGTTTTGAGATATTGCAACACTGATGTGATTATGTTTAATATGACATTGCCATCATGAAGTTCACCATTTTTAATGGTGAACGTACTCAGATCGTATTGTCATATAAGTGCTATTCAAGTTTTTTTGCAGATACTTGAAGCATTCATCTTGGTCAAAAAATAGAATTAAATTGAGAACATTTTCGTGCAACGATTTTCTATGACATTCGACGTTGATCAAACCAACAGCAGTGTAACAATTAATTCGCGTCTTTCGCTAGTTTTCCGAATTCAATCGTGGTCGCACTTCGCTACAGGATGAATGTCGTGGTCAAGGTCCTCCAAAATCGGCTTTTGTGCGAAAAAACATCGATACTTTGCGTAAACTGATACTGCGATATCGTCAAGTGACATACCGTGAGATTGAGGCAAAATTGGGCATTAGTTCCGCTTGCAATTATTCAATATTGCACGAACATTTAGCTGTCAAAAAAAATTTGCTCGCGTTTGATAGCGCATAATTTGCCCAAAAAAAGCTCGTATTGTTGGTGCCAAGAAATGGTGATTCAAAAGACGTCTATAAGATCGTGACAGGTGACGAATCATGGATTTATGCGTATAAACTCGAAAATAAACACAATAGACAGTATTGATCTCTCAAGACCACCAAATCGAACAAAAGTTGTTCGCTCACGAAGCACATCGAAGCATAAGGTCGCCTGTTTTTTTAATAATAACTAAATATGTCGTCACCGTTCCATTAGTGATTAAAGTAACGTAGAACAGTCAATTCTAGCTAGTACACTAAATTTTTTTTGCCAGAAATGTTCGAAAAATTCAGAGAGACTTATCGCAAATGTCAACATTTGTCTATACCTGAATAATGTTTCGATAATTAGTTCAAACGCATGCAAAAGTGTAATGATCATAATGGAAAATATTCTGACAAAAAATAAAGTTATATGGAATTATGAATATACGTTTTTATTTGTCTATCTCCAAACTTAAGGAGCAACCCTCGTAGTGCCGCGATAGGAGTATAATACTTATTCAATTCATGAAAGCAAATATTTTCTTGCAACTATCTTGTTTATTAGACAGGAACATCCCAATATCACAAATCAACAAGCTTCAATCATCTACCTTAGCAATTAATCCAAGGTTAAAGATAATATCAAGTGAGATAAGAATATACATCAATCCATGGTCTGATTATTTGATTACAAATTATTACAACTCAAATTCATTTCTAAACATATACAAAGAATATTACAGTAAATGCAAGCTTCATTGATAATGACCATAACTAAACTGCTAAATAATCGCATTTGGAAATATATGATGTAACTGAAAAAAAAACATTCGAATCGTATTGCAGTTGCTTCAGCCGAGGTACAATTAAATATTTCGTAGTCAAGTTTATTGACTTCGTTGTAATTTTATCAATAAACAAATTATTTCGCTTTGCTAATATATTGTACAAATAATTATTGAATTTGTAACGTTCACAACTTCGACCGATTAATGAAACCCGTTTATTTCAGTTCGAATGATATTTGATCGATCCATAGGTCATGCTGAATTGCTTATATTACCGTATTTAAATATTGTTCTAATATTTTTTTCAAATTTTCTATTTCCAATAACATATTTGAACTAACATACCGCTTAATAAAGAAGTTGAACTTAGAACCCATTAATAATTTTGATTATTTCGCCACATCGATCTATAAATTTATTAGCCAAATTGTCTATAATGAATCAAGATATTTCATTTCTAATGAGAAACAATAAGTGCAACCCCAGCGTGCTATTGTTTCTTGCAAGCCTTAATTTGGATTATATAGTGGGTATGGAAACGATTCAAAGTTGAATTTAACGACTATTCCTATCGACTTGAGATACGGTGCATTATTGTGGGAAACAAATTTCATTATTCGTTTGTTATTTGTCTGTAATTGACTTCCTTAATAATAATAATTTGCAGTAAAATCATTTTTTTGCCAATAGTCGATAAAGAAAATTCCTGCTCGCTTCGGACGACTCAGACGAGTGCCCTTTCGATTCACAAGTGTGCAATGGTTCTATGTCGAATCAAGAAATCTTTTTTTTCTTTGTTTTTGTTGCATTAACTGCTCTCAGCAGCGGTCTGATTAATCGAATCGTTGTTTTTGTTAGGAGTGAACACAGCACACATTTGCTAAGAAGCCTTTCCATGCTCAAATGCAGATGCATGATGTTTACTATCGCTCTCAATTTGACTTTGCAGTTTTCCATTGTAATATTCAGGATATTTGTTAAAAGTCGCATATCGTCGTTGCTTGTACGGCCTCAATGATTTATTTGACTAAAATTCTTTTGAAACCTAACCAAAGTTTTTGCTTCAACAATATCTTTTTCCAGTTAAAAAATAATCAACACACGAATTCTACTTGTACAGTATTTTAAGAAACAGAAAGTCCTTTCGTTTCGATTCAAACAATCAAACTTTTATGGAAGATGATACTTCGAAAGAAAAATATCAAAATGTGATTGAAGGTAACCTTTATCTGGCACACCGAGAATTTGTTTGTTTTAGTTCTTCCTAAAGTGATGGTTGATACAGTGAAGAAAATCTGTCCGAAACATTTACATGTTGAATATTATTAGTACAAATTACTGATTACTGATTACAGATTAATAATCAGATTGAAAATACCAAAAAAAAAAAATAATTCAAGTGTAGGATTATTTATAATTTGAAATTATGGAAAAAAACAGTGTTATATATATATATTAATTTGTTTTTTTTCTGATTTATCTAAAAATGTAATGTTTATTGCTTTTATTGAATGTTTCTTGTATTTGGAATATTTCTATAATTAATAAAGTATTAAAAAAATTTGCTTATGTTAACTCTTACCCCTATACAAACAAGAAAGAAAATCGAATCAGGAATATGTTACGTAATCGTGATTAGAATAATCCAATGCAATCCTCATGAGGACCATGGAAAGTCATCTTAATCAGAACCTTATGAAGTAATATTGATGAGGATCTTATGGAGCAATCTTGGTAAGTTCGTATGGGACACTTCGGACCATACAAGGTAACCCTGATAAGGACCATACAAGGTAACCCTAATAAGGACCATACAACGTAAACCAGATCGGAACTCATGAGTGATCTGTGTTACATTCTCATCAGGACTTTGTCAGGTTATCCTGATCTTTACCTTAGCAGGTTGCGAAATTACATGGTAAGGTCCTTATCAGGTCTCCACAAAAAAGTCTAGTCGAACTTATCAATAACTTGATTCGACGAAATGTTTGATGTGAGCTAATCGGTGACCCATTTTTATAATGCCAGGGTCATACCTTCGAGATTATCGGAAAATGTTTTAAGCGAATAAAATCCATTTATTTGTGACAGAATTATCTCTACTACCAGCTTGGAAAATGATTTCTCGTTTTGAGTAAGGAGTATTTAAGATACAATCATCAACACAGTTATTTGTAACTAGATATTACGTAAAAAACCAAGTTTCATCTAAATACAATAAATTTCTGTTTGTGTCTTCATTTTCTTAATCGCTTCAATTTCTACAGTTATTAGTAACAGAAGACACACTTAGGTCCTTTAAATATCGAATATTCTTGTTTTCATTTAGAGTCTCCGCTATATTCACTGAAATTTCGTTCTTTTTTTGTCACTTATTATCACTTATTATTTACATATATTATTTACATTCAGTATATGTTTCACACTAAGATCTATATCACAGTTCGTAGAATAAGATTTTTATGGTTTAAATAACAATTAATAACAATAGTTCTATATTTCTGGAATCGACTAAGCATCCTCGAAATGACATTTTCGAACATATTCAGTTGATTTTCAATATGTGTCTGTATTGAGCCGGCTTCGAAGAATCCATTAGCCTGGGAAGACTCTTCGATAGTTAATAAATTCCCCAGTATTATTAGAATTAACCAAATTCTCTGAAAATTTTGTACAATTGTTCAATATTTTTATACAAATAAATATAATTAAATTAAAATCTCTTATAACAGATCTAAGAAACCATATGGAAAAATTTCCAAAACCCAACACCAAAATAAAACTCATCAATTTTTTCTCTAATAATAAAAAATTTTCATAATTATTTTCAAATAAATCGATTTAGTACCAAATACCAGAAATATCCATAAACTATTAATGATAAGAAATAATATGTTATACTGAACACACTGTTTACACTACCACTACACCAACAGTTATCGTCTAAAGAGACCTTCAGAGACCATGATCTTACATACAGGTCTGGAAACGAGGGTTTATTTCAAGGGCTCTAAATTAATCTAATAAGTTATTAATACTTCTAAAGTAATGAATTGTAATGAATAGAGGTAGTTAATATTTAACCTAGACTTATAGTAGTAGTTTATGATGTAAGTTTTATATATAATGCTTAAATTATTGCTCTTGCTGAGGATGGAAATGGAAATACATAGAGCAGATTTTCAAGTGTTGGGATTCACCGATGACGAAAATTTTAGAGGTGTACTAGAATTAGAAGTGTTTCCAATGGCTCTAGCGAATTTTAGAAACGGAAAAAATAATTTTCTCATATGGAATGAGGAAAAATTCATAGTTCGATCTCGATTAAATAAAGAAAAAGTCCAATATAGCTACAGAATAAACACTACAGGCACTAGTAGATTTCACAGGTAGTTAGTTGTTATATTTGTTATGTTTAGAAACTGTTACAGAGTCTGAAAAAAGGTAGAAGATGTGTATTACATATTACCATACCATACCATACAATACCAAGACTTCGTCCTGCAATGATTAAAATATCTGAGGCAGAAGATCATCTGCAATAAATACATGAAGAAATTTACAGTAAGAGCCTAGATGTATAAGTGCAGTAGATTGGACTCACGTAAAAATATTATCCTACTGGAAATAATGTGGAAATTTTTAATAAGAGACAGACATGAACCTGAGATTCCTGTAGATGAGGATAAGGCAGCAATTATCGAAGGACATAACAACACAATTTAGTTCGATATAATTTAATAACATGATATTTTGTTTTCATTGTATTTTAACTATAGATCATCTTTTTCTTGTTTTGTTTTCCCCAAATTCATCAATTTGTATTATAATGTTTTTCTTTATTTACACACTTACTTTCTTAATTCATTTGAACACTTCACACTACATTTAACTAACTTATATCATTTATTTAAATTCTTCGCGTACTTTTCTATTTCTATAAATTATCAAAAATTCTACAAAATAAAGAAATAAAACAAATAACCTTCTTAGAAATTAGTTCTAAACAAATAATGTAAACAAATCACCTACTATAATAAAAACAAAAACAAACATCAAATGAGTGCCGGGTATACCAAACGTGCCGCGCCTTCGCCGAATTCTAAAATTTTACTACAACCGGACAGGTCCGGCCAGGGCCCATATCGTGAACTTGTTCGTAATAGTATCATCAGAAAAATAATATATTAGATTGAATGTTAATTTTTTCAATAGAATCATTCTAAAAAAATCATTCATGAATTTGCCCTTCATAAAATCTAATTTTCTAATTACCTACTTTATGATATCAATGAATTCCATTTGAATCATACCTTAAGAACTTCTTCAGAATACACCTTTCTTCGAAATTCTTATCACAGAGTTTGTTTCAGCTCAACGATACCAGGATTACGCCTTTCACTTTTTGTATTGTTCAATGTTTGACGGCCAGCACTTCTTTGGTCACTTTTGTTTTGCCGGTTGTACACGGGCAAACAAACGATCAAAAAATGAAGTTTGCAGCTTCAGATGAATTGTAATAAATATGAAACACCCGAAATAGGTTACTTATAGCACAGGTGACACTTAATTTAGCTTATATGCTTTAAGTCAAAATTTTTATATCTGTCCAACCCTAGTCACGATCTATGTAAAACCGTGACCTACGTCTATCCCTAGCATCTCTAGATAGCAACGCCGCGCCATGGCTATTTCAAACACTTAGAATTCGGACAACAAAAGAACCAAGGCGCTATAGAGGGTGTTCCGGCACATGATGCAAAACATTCGGGAGTGATTAGATGATGTAAAAGAATGCTATAACATAAAAAAAATTCCTTATACGACTCCTCGTTTCGAAGTTTTAGGCCTATAAACTTGCCAAATGAAAACTCATATTTAAGTATGTTTTCTAAATTATACATTCGAACATCATGATTTTTAATGGATGATTATGTATGTCCATGTAGCATGTTTGCCGGAATTGATAATTCTAAAATGAATTTGCAATCTTTTTGTTAACAAAAAGGAACTCCTTTAACTCGATAGAATCTATGGTGTAGGAGATATATAGATTTTCCGATCGTTGTAAATTCTATCGTTTGCCATAAAGAGATATTCTGAAGAAAATGATCATAAACTGTAATTATTTATTTAAAATACTTACAGGAGGTATTGAAACACTACCAAAAATTTCTATTTGAACTGCATGTCGAAAATCGTGTTACTTACATAATGAAAAAATTGAAATGTAAAATTTTTTTTGTTAGCCTAGCAAATAAAGACGAAAAAAAATATGTTAGAAGTGGGTGCCTTGCACTTGTACACACTCCCGGAGTGTACGATGAAAATGTCTTTGAACTTGGGAGAGGAATCCAAAATTCTTCATTACATTACATAACATGGGTAGGAAATCATTTTGAAGAAATTCTAAGTATTGCTGAACATTGAGGTTATTATCAAAAAAATATGGACCTACTAAATTATTACCCAATATTCCTTACCACACATTAACACAAAATCGATGTTGATTCTTTGTTTGAATTGTACCGTGAGGATTTTCATCTGCCCATAAATTTGAATTATGGAAATTAATAAAGCCGTCTCGTGTGAAACCAGCCTCATCAGTAAACATTTTGATATGGAAGTATGTAGAAGTGTAAGGTGCGCCCATCGAACATTTATCATAGTTTTTTGTTTTTATTTGATAAGTTGTAGGCTTACCAACTAAGTTTTTCTAAATTTTTTCCTTCTGTAAGTAACACGATGTTCGTCAGTATGGAGTACAATCAGAAATGTTTGATTGTTTCAATATCTCCTGTGAGTATTTTCAAAAAATATTTACAATTTATGATAATTTCCTCCAGAATGTGTCTTTATGACATGTAGAACAACCTAAAAATCAACATATTCCCAAAACCATGCTTTTATCGAGTTGAAGAGTACTTTTTGTTAAAAAAATCAATTAGAAAATTCATTTTTGCTACCTTTTGATTGTACAGGTTGTTCCTGTAAAATTTACGAAGTGTTAACCATTGCGCATGAACCATCTCTAGCCTTCAGATAGTAGTGAAGAATTATTTATTCCATCAAACAAACTACATGGATATACGTAATCATCCATTAAAAGTTGATATTTTCCAATATATAATTTAGAAAATATACTTAAATATATGATATGATTTCACAACTTAAAAGACATATAACTCAGAAACTAGAAAGAATAAATATGATATATAGTTAAATACTGATTTAAAAATTTATGTTTAAAAAATAATATTTGTGAGAATATATTGCATACTCTGTTAATGAGTACTCTATTTCAATGACTAAAGTATTCGTTGGAATAACAAAACAAATGTTTCAATGTCATCTAACGAAACACAAAAAATATTTCAGGGTTCGCAAATCTCACGTTGAACGATGATGAACTTCATAACAATGTTTACAAATCTAAAGGATGATAATTGTACTTTATCAAATAATAAACTTCGACCATAATATGATCAGAGTTCTGAACGTTGTTTTGGATAAATGTAATAGCAAACAAAGTAAACTATTTAACACATCGGGTGACCATCCAGAGCTAACATAAATTATCGGCACTGGCATAATCAGATATACCATTATACACCTGAAGCAGGCTAATACCACTAATAAAGAGTATATTAGCAAAGTAAAAGATATCATAAACATATACGGTCGATTTTCTAAACATTCAAAGTAGTTCAAGTCTAACACAACTTCTAATAGAGTTTGTGTATAGTTTCAAATTATATTACTGGCTCTCAAAATAACTAGATCCCGTTTATTTTGAAGTTATTTCAGCTGCGACTATAATTGTGAGAGAAAGTGTAAATATTATATAATTGAACAACTTAGATTATCAATCCGATTATCAGATATTCATAATACTTATATTTCATAATACTATCATGTAATCTATTCCAATTCTGTTAATAAAGAACATAAGTTGAAATTTTGATTCATAAAAACGAATTTATATCCCGATCATATGAATTCAAAATAATATCCTATCCTATTATTGATTTTGTTTCAAATTTGAAACTAGAAGTGTTTCTATTTAATTGATACTCAAACAAAACGTTTAACCAATTAAAACAATTGAAGTTATGTTTAAATTACTTAGTTTAAAAGAAACATTCTGCATTTCCGATGTAAAAAGCTTGTTAAACCGTTCCCAAGCATAGGAATCTTAACACAAAATTAATCATCAATCTGTAACTACAATTATCAGCAGGGAGTTGGTTCTTTCAAATATTTTTAAACATGCCTTTCATGTCGTTCCTTTTATGTATATTAGTTCAGAAGTTCTGCTTGAAAAAACTAATTGTTAACACGTCTTATCAGTTTAGAAAGTTAATTGTATGAATATCAGGAAAGTAAAAGTTATACCAGTAATCAGAAGTTTACGAAGGAAATTCAAAACAAGCGTATGAGTGTGTGCGTACGAGAAATAATTGATTAACTTACAAAATTATTATTTACCTATAGGAAACTCTTTGAATCAAGAAAATCTAAAATTTTTAATAAGAATTAGGGACTAGAGTTCTAAAAACGGGAACCCACCGATTGGTTTCAACATTTTATCGTGATACTCTATTACACACTAGATGATTGTACCCAAAAGGATCTTTGGCATCTCGCAAAAAGGAGTGAGGAAAAAAATTTTATTTGAAATATTTAATGATCGCTAAATATTTGTATGATCACCTTACAAAGTTTTATGAATTATTTTTCTCATAGATTATTATGGAAATAAAACGTTTTTTTATTTATTTATATTATTGTTATCATCGAGAAAGAAAATAAAACAATCACAATTAAAAAATAAGAATTAAATTATTATGCAAAAAAATGTTCGACTAAAATTGATATTCATTTCACTACCTTCATGTCCCCTATATCAACAATCAATGATTTTTTATTACAGTTTAATTGTAGCTGTTCCGAATAACCAATTTTTCATGATGAAAAGGACACTAGTAATATTAGGTTAAATACATAAGTGGGAGGGATAGTCGATAAGATAAATATCATCAATTTAAATATTAATCGATTCTTCATGGTTCATAACCATAAAATAAAATTATTAAAACTTTTTTTACCTTCTTCCTTGCGGAACGCGAAAAATAATTTCAAAAACACTTGTATTTGAGTGTATGTACGAAACTCCAGCCAAATGGGGGTATTCTTTCAAGTATCATAACAAGTGAAATAAATATAAAACATAAAAAATTTGATAATGTCTCCATCTAAAATTTCACGTGGAAGGAAGCAAAGAATTCGCATAATATTGAATCTAAGTTACAATTTTGTAAATTTTTTTCCTTTATCCTTATTTGCGGATCTTAAGTAACTAGAAATGAATCAAGTGTTCTTTCTATTTGTTATACTGAACATTAGGACCAAATCTTGTGAGATTCTAAGAAAATATATTAAGAGCCAAATAGATATTTGGATGTTTATCTAGAGCACTGTTTAGTTTAGGAGACAATGAAAGATTCACATGATCAAATTATTATGAATTATCAAACGATAAAAATTAGTAAAATGTGATGGATAGGAACAAGGCTGTACGGCGGTTGGTAGACCGTTTTATCCCGGTTTGAACCAAGTAGTCGGAAACAATAAAGGCAATGTGGACCATAGTATTGCCGTAGTACTGATTCCAGTTTTCTGCGATGCCCAGCTGGAAGTGGTGAATTGCATATTTTAATTAGATAAAATTTAAGTTCTAGAAATTCGTCCACAAATGGTAAAAACCCCTATATTTCACCTTTATTTGCTTATCCTGGTTGGCGTGTTCCACTTGGTTTCCGGGCCATATTAAAATAACCAAGTCTCGTAACCTGTAATGAAAAATAAAGATTTTTTTGGGACTTTCAATATGGTGCGACTTTTTACCTCACAGAGTGTTTTTGGTACTATCTTAGCACAATCTATCCGCGTGACGATATCACTAACTTGAGTTTTTAGAATTTTTTAACATATCGACTACTGAACCAACATTAATCATAAGTCAGATTTCAACAGTTTCCTCGTTCTTTTTCCATTGTCAGCTGTGATGGTCAGGGATAACCGCTCGGTGCAATCCTAGTCCTTAACTTTGTCCAGATTTTTCAAAAAGGCCTTATACATTTACAGATCTAAGAAGGCATCTTCTTTGTGAGCTGAATTAGTCGCAACTTTTTGTTCTAAGGAGCGCTGCACAGGTCACCAATTTTTTCTCACGGATAGGCTCCGAATGCACTGAGTGATAGGATATACATCCATGTGCATAGTTTTTTTAAATTTCCATAAAGATGATGAGAAAATGAAAGTATGTCACTCATATCGACGCGACATCTCTTTCCATATTAGAATTTGTTGTTGATTGTTGATATAATGCTGAATTTATTGAAAAATAGTAAGGATGCATTTAAATAGATAACTCTTGGATTATAACTATGCATCAGTTGACATTCTTTCCAGCGAGATACTGGAATAAAGATTTATTCATAGATGCATATAACTTTTAATCAGGTAAAGTTTTCGCTAAGATGAAACTTTTGAATTTGAGTTTGTGAAACCAGCTAATCTGTTAGAGTCATAAGTTTTTTTGTTAGGAGGAATAGGAGAAAATTATTGAATATATATTTCTTCCTCATGACTCCTAACAAAACCGATACTGACCTTTACGAGTTTCTGCATTTATATATATATATATATATATATATATATATATATATATATATATATATATATATATATATAATTGTATAATTGACCAAATTTTAATGTGGCTCCTGGACTATCTAATTACTATATTTGTTATTTGGTCCTATATTGAATTTACTTATTCCTCATTAGTCCGAGAATCCAAAAATAGTCTATGGGGTTCATTGTATACTGATGAGAATTAAAATTTTGATTACTGATACTGGCGATATTCATTAGAATTACTTCAAAGTTAATCCCAAATTGTCTATCAATCTATCAATTTACGGCAAGCGCAACTAAATTCTGTGAGTACATAATGAATTGAATTGATAATAAGAAATTATATTTCGATTTTTGTGACAATTTTTAATGCCGGATTATAAAACAAATGGCAGGAAATATTTTTAACTAACTAACTTAGCTTGTAGGATCACTGACTTTTAACTCGTAAGGGATTTTTCATATGTAATTAATCATTCTTCCAGAATAAAACTCTAAACAAATTTTACTAATGAGAGATTTCAATGATTACAAGAATCATGTACATACTTGTATGCAAGAGTGTGAAGGTGAAAACTAATGCATATTTAGCAGTCAACAAGTTTTATATTCAAACTTTTTTCTTGTTACAAAAAAAATATTAAAATAAAGACAAACCTCATAAACTCATAACTTAAGAGAGATGGAGAGAGAAATGCTTATATTCAAAACCTTATTACAATTTGTAGACAAAAGCTTGTAAAAACTAAAAAACAAACATAAAAATAACCGAATAAAGGTACAAATAAAATAAAATTCCAATTATAACAAAATTATAGGTAATAGTAATAGGTAATATTTAGTATATAAGTCAATAGCAAAAATTAAACCAGAATTTAGAATTAGTCATTTACAGAGTAGAAGGCACTTTCCAGTAAATGTGATTTGATTTCAATTGGTGAGTGATTGTGCATTTTTTTTTCATTGTAAAATATTGAGCTATTAACTAATTCTGAACGTGGAGTAGGTAGGTAAAGGTCGTGCTCCACGTTCCTAAGTGGATAGCCGAGCAACGATCTTTCTGAAATTTGAGAACCGTGCTTAAGAATTAGGCAAGCGGATTCTCTTTGGTAGTTCAGTCGCAGCACACGTATCCCAGAAGGGAAGGGCAGATCGGAGATGCCACTCAACAAGGACATAATAGACTGTTAAGGAAGTGGATGAGTTCCGTTCTTTGGAAACTGAGCTCAGCGCAAAACAGGAGAACCTTATATCTTAATTGAGCTTCAAAAGAATCTATTCAGCTGAACAACTTAATTTAAATGTTTTTCCAAAAATATTTGTATCCAGTGCCCGTTTTTTAGAAATTGAAATAACGGAGCTACAACTTGCCAAGACTTACTCCACCCCCATCCTCATTCTCTTCCACCGCCACCAAAAAGAAACATTTGGTTATGTAAAGTATAAGGTTAAGTAAATCAAATTGTTAAGTAACATGAACAGTAGTCTAAGAATACACTTTTTGTTTTAGAAACTGTTCTTATTTTCAGCGTATGACTTTTTTTTATTCACTCCTTAATTTCGACAGCTAGCGCTAAGTGATTTTCAGAAAAAAGTCAGGAGTAAAAAAGATTGTGGATCAAATAGCCGGAGAGCGAGTAAAATAATCTTCACAAACAATAGATCAGAAACCGTAGTAATGTTGAATGAAGATCTCAGGAATGTTATTATTAAATTCATCTGACAGAATCCTCTCCCCCATGAACTCGATGAGGTGGCAACAGAGTGAATTGATTGCTTTAGAGGACTGAGACTTTCTGGTAATGCTCTGAAATAGATAAATTCTTGAAAAATCTTGTGGCCAGTTTGTAGTGTCCATAACAACTCTCGGCGTGTTTTTCAACTATCTATTTCATATTTCAATAGAAGTTTTAAATGTCTCGTAGAATAATCCAGGATTAATCGACTGGTCGTTTATTTGCCCTCGTTTTGTGTGGTGGGAAGTAGAATCCTGGAGTTGTTTTTCTTTCCTCAAAAATAAACATCTGTGATTTGTAATTTTATGTTTGAATATTTCAAATCTAAAATGCGATATTATAAAACTTTACTTACATCTGAATGTTTACTTTCAAATTCACGTTATATCTGTGTTTGTTGAGGAAGAAATCTTAAAAAGTACTATGCTGTCTCTAGCTGAATCATTTTGAGCTTTTTAAGTATTATACCAACGTGGTACTCCCAAATATTAGACACATATTTGGAACCAGATGCAACTTAACGGGTGCCTAAAACTTGTTCAGTTTTTGAAATTTCTGCCTCTAAAACATTTATACAGTTTTAAAGTTCTCTGCTGATCTTTAGTGAGGTTTCTCGATAAAGGATTTGAATTTACCCACCTCTGAAACTGATTTGATAACATCTGGGGCTGATATTTCAAGTAATTTATAATTTGTTGAGTGCGTAACTATAATAAAAGGAAATTTTTGACAAAATAATGCCCCAATACCTTCGTTATCACCAAGCAAGTATCAGCATAATCATAAGTAAAGCTTGTCACGTTATCAGTTAAGAACGATTTAGATTTTTAATTGAGTGAAGACAGTTCGTTAAAAAGTCAGAAACATGTTTAGCAGTAACACCACTAAGTGAAAATACATTAATAAGCCACTAATACCAGTTTTAGAGAAAGAAGTTCAATTCTTGATGTCCATAATTAAATTATCAAATTCTTTATTCACAAAAAAAAATCGTAGTTTCAATATTTTAAACTTTTTTAGTTCTGATTTATTTTTATTTGTTTGAATCAATGACCTAAAAATATGTATTTAATAGTTTTGCGTGGTCATTTGCACTTAACTTTTACAAAGTAAAAGTTGTGACTAAAAAACTATCAACAACAAAATATGGTATAATATGGTTAGCTGTAACCATAACCTGTTTTCTTATAAATTGAACGATTCATTAGTCATCGGTTTGAAAGAATTGTATGAGAATACGTTATTGAAATTGAAAACAGCCTTGACTATAATTCAAACTACACGAATTAAACCATTAAACTAAACCTGTTATGAGGAGAAAGGTATAAATTAAAATGTATATGGATACGTTTTTATCTTCTTTGTTTACATTTTTTATTTGATGTTAAATTTAAAGCGTGTTACTTTTAAACGCGTTACGGTTTGTTTCTTTTTTATGAGTTACAAAGTTTTAGAATAATTAACGGCTTTTAAATCTATTCAAAAAATTAGTAAAAACTTGTTATGTGGAATGATTATTATCACATAAAATGAAAACTTATATGTAACATTAATTGAATCATTAGGCATAAAACAAATACCCAAAATTAAAATTAGATCAAGAAATCTCAACATAAATAACACCATATATAATATCTCTAGAGACATCAATTGAAAGAATTAAATTCGCCTTTTACATTATTAGAAAATTTATTGATATCAAATATCAAACGGAATATTAATGATCAGTGTAGAAGCAGAATTACTATTAAGGAATTAATCTCCGATCCAAACTAAAATATTAGTAATAAGTTCGCCATTACCCACAAGTTAATTGTGTATTTTACGAGGATGGTCTCAGAAGTACCTGGCCTGACTTAAAGCTGGCAGTAGTTACTTGAAAAATACTACTGTATTAGAAATTACACGATCTATACTGTTTGAAGATACGACGTTGTTTAGTATTTCTTTGGTAGCCATAACCAGTGAACGTTTTCAGTGAATTTGTAAATATGAATAAAATTGGTGATCGTTATGTGATCCAATACTTTTATTAAAAATGCATTACCCAACTAATATAAAAGTTGAACTAAATTCTACTATGGTCCTCCGTTATAAATAGTAAAATATTGGCTAGCAGAGTTTAAAAGAGGCTGTACGACCTACGAAGTCCAGCATCACAGTAGTCAACAAAATGAGGTGACGACTCCACAAAAGTTGGAGAAAATCCACAAAACGTTACTGATGATCGTCGACTGAAAGTGCACGAGCTAACAACATTAAATATACACTGTTGGTCAAAAGTTTTTGTCCACCCTATAGTTTATACACAACAAATAAAAACAATATGAAATATTTTTATATTTATATTTGAAGGAACATACAGAGTATTTCTGAATACATGCGATAAAATTCAGAAAGTGATTCCTCGTATGAAATTAAGATGAGTTTTTTCTATAACAAAATTTCCACAACCCACCCCTTTCCGAGATATCAAAGGTGTGACTAAAATTGAGTGTATTTTTTTATATCTCAGTACCAACTATGTTTTTTTCATTTTCCAATATTCCCTGTTACATTATACGGGGGTGAACTTAACAACCCTTACTTTATTTCATATCAAAATTTTTTTTAAGATAATGTTTCATGAAATAAAGCTTAACTCAAAATCCTCGTTCTATATAATAATATTGTGTATTCTTAAATTTTTTCCCAAAATTAATAGCTACGGAGAAAAAAATAAACACCATAATTCATAATTCTTATTAAAAATTGAGTAGAAAACAGTAAAAATGTAAAATGTAATAAAATTCATAATAAATGCTGGAAATGGGCCGTGGTCAGTCCTTTACGAGTGCACAAAAATTACAGAATTTCAAAAGCTTCTAGCACTACTGAAATATCGGGAAAAAATAATGAAAACTCAATTGTAATCACCAACTTATAAGGGTGATATTTCATAGACAGAGGTGGGCTGAGGAAATTTTGTTATAGGAAAAATTCATCTTAAATTCATACGAGCAATCAACTCCTGAATTTTGTCGCATGAATTTAGAAGCACCCTGTAATTATATAGGAATATTGTAATCATAAAATTATAGTCTATAATTGTTAAATATTTAAATTTTAGATTCATCGATTTAATCCTCTCTTGCTTTTATTATTTCGGTGCACAATTTTGACATTCTTAATGGGGTTGAGGTCTGGCGACTGTGACAGCCAAATCATTAGTTTCTCATTATTTCTCTTCAATTATGTCATATACTCTTTACACAGCTTTGAAGAAGGATTTGATTACTGTCAAGTTGGAAGATAAATTTTCTGCCGATCAGGCGCTGGCTAGAGCGTACTGCATTTTTATATAGCCTTCTTTCTTCAAAATCCATCAAAATACCCCAAACTTTGACACGTCACTCCATAAAAATGTGTCCCACTATTTATGCTTTTCCTTTTTTTATGATCTTTACCCCATTGCAACCCTTAATTTTGTTTTGACGTGTTGAGAGAGATATCTTCACCGCCACCCTTCCAAAAAGGCCAGCTTCTCTCAATCTCGTTTTCACTGTAGAAGTACTAAAAGGCAGATCCCTAGATTATTCCAGGCGCCGATTATCCCATTTCAGTATTCATAGAATTATGTTTGTTAACATCTGATAAACTTTGCAAATTTGAAAATCTACGAACAATAAGTATAGTTAAGAAGTGGAGCAAATGTGTGATAAATATTTCAAAATAATGCAATGTGATCATGAACAATTATAATTAATAACTGAAGTTGCCATAAATAATTATTTCATCTAGGATAGATACAAATGAAAAAATTGATATTGTTATACGATAAAATAAAGTGAAAAAAAAAGATTAGATGGTGTGAGGGGTGGTAAAAAAGCACTTTGATTAGTGTTCTTCAGTAAACAAACTGAAAGACATTTTTGAATAAATGTATTCTGGATCTTACACCCTTCAATCTCATGTTTACTTCATTGTTCAATTTAAATGTTTTTATTTCCTTTGAATACCCCCACTATTCCTATTCCATAGGAGGTTTATTTTTAGATAATAACCAAATAATTTTTGCACATGTCAATTGGGAAACATTATTACCCAGTAAATATTTTCCTTCGTTATTTTGGATCGTTAGCCTAATTTTCTTCATAACTAACGTTGTATTCTGTAGTTCACATTCTTCCAGCTTTTTATTATGTTGTTATGATGATCACTGTCAAAAATATGTTTCGTCGAAAGCTTTAGCGGTTGTAATGATTGTAAAACCAACAACATGTACATATTACTGTTCAGATAAAAAAAGAAGTTGGTCGTCTTTTTAGTTATTATTTCAATTTTTCTATGAGCTTCAAAATTCTGTTTTAATTTTCATTTGTCAGTATAAATCCATTTGGTGTTAAAAATCTTTTAGCAATTTTTTTATATTCATAAATGAAACACATTTCTAATTTGAATGTACGATCAAGTAAATATATAAACAGACAATTATAAATACGGATATTTTTCATCATTGCTAATAAATTATGAACGTGAAATAAACAACTGTCGCTTTTTTATTATCAAACCTCTTTATAGAGATTATGTTTAATTAAATAGAAGATTCCTTGAAATGCCTGTTCATTAAAGAACATACCTTTTCTTTGAAATATCCTACAACCAATAGATTTGAAAGAAAAAAATGGAATACATGAAATATCATGTTTTCTATTCATTAGTAAATAATAAACTAAATAGGGGAAAATAAAAAATGTGGAAATTGCAAAAATAAAATAATAAATGATCTTAAGTGAAGTTCTTGTATGAAATAGTTTCCGAAAAGGAAAAATGGAATTCAATTTTAGCACAAATATCAAACAAAGTTATAATTTAACTGTCCTATTTTGATAGTAGAACAGATAAAAATATTTCTATAAAATCACGTCTTTACGTTTCTTATCAGTTATTGATGTTTCAATTATTATAGTATTTACTGAGAATTGACCATATTACGAGGGTTGTATTTAAGTTTTAAGATAAACAAATAACAACAAATAGAGTGCAACCTCGGTATATCGAAGTTCAAGGTGAAAACTTTGATATATCAAGGTGTTCGATATCGAGGACATTGATATTTGTTATGTTTTCTGTAGAAAGCTTTAAAATTCTTTATTATTCCTTGATCCAACGGTTGAAGCTTCTATGTCGTATTTGGAGGTGAAAATTTAATTTTTATGTTTCTGAGCTTCGGGATATCTCCATGTGCTGTCCAATTATAAATAAATATTAGAATTTTTTTTCTATTTTCTCATTTCTTTGTCCAGGCAGCTAACCATTGACCAAAACAGATTTCATCCAATATTTTTTGTTTGCAGTATAGACCATAGGAAAACTTCGAAGCCCTTCGAAACATCTTGCATTTTTTGCTTTGCCAATCATTAAGGGCTTTAGTTCCATACTTCTCGTTTGAAAAGTCATATTTGGTGGTAGAAAGTTTTCTGTTTCTGTTATAGCAGAATTTTCATTTCATGTATACTCAGGTTAATGAAAGGGGCAACTTAATAGAAAACATATTAAATTGCAAAGAATTGATATTAGAAATTGTTCTATTTGTGATATTTATTTCAATGATCATAAATTAAAATATTTATACGTATTAAAATACAACTCCAGAATGCCATTAATAACCAGATAAATGTGTCCCGTTTGGTCATTTTCCACCCTGACTTGAAAGTCGAGAATTATGTTTTGTAGTAAGTAAAAATTCAAAGTTAGTTAGTTAGTTAGTTTATAATCGTCATCTTTTAACGCTTTTGATAGCCATAAGAAATGTCATTTTTGTCACAGTTATACAAAAAAAATATTTGGTAATACCTAAATGTGTGACAAGTTACAATTTCACTCTCTCATATTAAAAAAGAGATTTTTAAAACTACCTGTGCATTTGCCATTACACGAAATTTCAAAATTTCATATTTCTGTCTCTAATGAAATTTTATATTAAAAGCTCACCACCTTGTAAGGCTGATATCTCTGAAGAGATTGACCTGAAGAGATTGACCTGGAGAGATTTTGTTATAGGAAAGAACTTTCTAAAAACAAAATAATTGTACTGAAGTTTGTTGTGGTTTTTACATAAATAACGGAGCATGGAAGAGTCGAGGATAAAATAAAGTGTAGAACAAGGGCTGCATGAAAACTCTGCGGAAGTATGCAACATATCTTCCTGGCAAGGAAAGAGATTCTGAAAGAAATGAAAACACAAATTTATAAAAGAGTAGTTCTTCCGCGGCAAAAACCTGGGCTACAACACAAAGCTAAAGAAATAAGGCACAGAGTATGGAAATAAGACACTTAGAGATTGGACAAGATCAAACAAACAGAAAAGATCTAGGAACAAAGCGTATAGATAATAAAATCAAAGATGCACAGCTAAGATGGTTTGAGCATGTTACCAAAATGGAATGGACTAAGACACGAAGTAATCGATAGAAAAGAATGAAGTAATAATTAGGGAAGAGATAGTACATCGTAGTCCGACTTCACACACTTCTTACACCCTCAACTGTAGATAGGCTTAGAATTAGAGAAGTAAGAATTAACTCATTGTCTTGTTCATATTTTAAAGAGCACATCTCCTCTTCCTAATTTTTTATTTCGAATTATACCCCTTATGGTTAAAACTTTCACTATTGTTCACTTCTTCGCATCTATAGTTAAAAAAACATGATTTTACAACATTGTTTTTAATTAATAAAGTGCTTAATAATATCAAAAGATAATTTCATAAACGTGTTTGGTTTGGTCTTTTAAACTGTCATGAAATTTTATGATTAGCATAATTTTTTTCATAAAACCATGATTTTATGCTTTTCATATATCAGTCACTTAACTACATGATAAAGTAAATTTTCAATTTCTTTGGGTGGACAATCTCTTTTGCACTTCTTGGTAACTTTAGCATTTCTTAATAAATGTTGTAATAAATTCAATTAAGAGAAAGACATGAGAAGAAGCAATAAAGCAACTAAACAAAAAATCTTAAGCACATTACTAAAACCTACATTTATATCACGAAAATAAATTTATTGAAACGAAATCGTAGAAAATAAATTGTATAGTATCATAAACCATCATTATGGTATATATTATCAGACGAGGCGCCATAGCTAGTGCCATGATCGGTATTTTGATCATTATAACATCCATAACATCCAATAAAAGACAAACGTGAGTCTAATAGCCAAAAGAATCTAAAAAAAATCTAATACATTTCTGGACAAAAAAGGAAACTCTTAAGGAATGTTAAATATATAAAAGATAAATACGATATAATTGAATACAATATGATGATATAATAATGTACGGACAGACCATTAAGATATTTGGTAACGCATGGATCCCAATTAATTACACAATATTCTAATAAAAACTTGACACCCAAGAAACTCAAACACCAACAATTTCTTCAATATTAAAAAAAGCATGACGTAAAATTTTATTAGAAGCAGGATGACTTTGATTCAATACACAATGATCCAATTTTTTTATTCACGAAATAACTTTATTTGTTGCATATTAGTAATAACACAAAAATTTGACATCCTCCCCATTCTGTCTCAGCTCTGCAAACTAAGTGGCATATATTTCTCATTTCCGATATTCCCACAAGAAAATATGCAAAGCCAAGAAATCCGATGATTTTGTCGGCTACTCCATTGTCTAAGTCTATCATAATGTAATTCCCCGCTAAGTTAATTTATTCTCAAAGATATTATCATATTTCAATGATCAGTAATTAATGGTTCAGAAATGTCTTAACAAATTCACTGAATGCTTCACAAAATTTAAATCAACGATCAGAATTACTTTCCTACAATTCATGCACTATTCTCATTTTATATTGTATGTGTAGGATTTCACAATTCGACAAACAATAGATGCTGATCATATTTGTGAAGTAAATGATTGACGGCTGATTATTTATTTGCAAATGATCCAATACCGCCACTTCAATAGCTCCATTTCTCACCAGACGGTGTACTTCGTGTTTTATTTTTAACATCACCCCTTACTGTTTTTTCTTTATACTTGCTTTTTCACCTCTTAACCGTTACCGTATCGTAGCCTTAGCACACTAATTATTTTCATTCCATTCTTTCCTAGGTAGAGTAAATTGATATTAGCATTAAAGTAGCTAATTAGAATTCAGTACCTTTTTATATTTAGAATAATTCTTTAGTAAAAATTGATGTTTTCAATATTAATGTCCCGAGTGCATGTCAAATTGTCGATAATTTAATTTTCTCGAGTGCGCGAATGCGCACGAGAGGAAATTATGAGACAATTTGACATGCACGAGAGGGCATTTTGGCAGACTATTTCCTGAGAAAAATTTAATTTAAAATAAACTTAATTCTGTGTTTAAAATTTGTTATTCTTTAAATTATAATAAGAAGTGGTGGAAGCAGCTTAGAAACACCATCGTCGGCCTCCAGTAAAGTTGTATATTCTAATTGCATTTTCAATAATTGTTCCTTTTCTTAAAATATAAAATTAAAACCAAATGATGTTTATTAATCCTAGACGAAAATTTGGCACTAGTGCAAATTATCGATAATTTGCACTAGTGCAGTATTATCGCTGAAATTTGATCGTTGCTAGGTAAACATAAAATATTACAGCTTTTTGGTTGGCTTAAATTTTTCGAAGGAAATAGTCATAAAAACAATGTATTTTCAATCCACTGGCGAGTGATAAGGATTAACAGAGATATTATATTACTGTATTGAGTTAAGGGGATATCATTTCAAGCATTAACACGTTGACTGCCAACTACGAGATAACTCGTAGATTGTTTTCTTTTCTAGGACGCTGTCCAGTGTTTACTTGGCATTTTTGTGCAGCTATCGATAGATGGCTTCTGGGAAAAAAAATCAATGCTGGCTGCAAGAACAGAATATTTATTGAAAAACGAACAAAAAACGAATGATAAAAATTAGGTCAAATTCACGAAATAAAATAATATTTTATTGTTTATGTAACTTCTTAATACAATCTTCCACACAAAGGGCTTGCTTTTCTCTACATGCTGGACAGAAATAACGCGTTTCTCCACGTTTTTTTACTTGAGTACATATACAACATGGCTGCAATTTCATTTTCTTTTTTTTTCAAAACTGGTTGACTCTCTTCTCCAATCAACGCGAAGACGAATTCTTCACTGAACTTGATCAGTTTTATTTTAGAAAAAATTACTTTTTGAAAAATTTTGTGAGCATTGTGTATATATATTTCGATAACATGTATTGAAACCTTTTTGCGCCATCTAATAGTCTTTCTTAGATTTGCGTAGTTTTAAGTCAGTGGTCTTTTCTTATCCATATTGGATTTCTGATAATTTAATTATATCAATAATTATAAAACAAAACACTCAAGAAAGACGTAAATGTAATGCACTCCACAATATCTGAGATACCACTGAGGAATATGGACGCGTATATATGATTTAGCTTTAGAGAAGCGACAGGTCGAATCGTGTCTGTCTTCCGCGAAGAGATTTATGTTACAGAAGCCAACTACGAGATAATACTAACCTTTTTTTAAAAAAATACATTTTTTATGCTTTTTATGATAACTATGCACTAGAATTTGAGTTTTTAATAATGTAATGTAATTAAATCAAATTGTCATTTTAAACAGAATTCTGAACCTTTCCGTTGCAGTCAACGTGTTAAATTCATAAATTTAGTGAATTTTCAAGTTTTTTTTTCATTTATAATATTAAGAAAATAAATGTTCTTGATGATAAACTATTTGTTTGGCCCTTCCCCAAACAAAAAATCTATCACTTTAAGATCTGGGGATATAGCAGTCTAACACGTTACACTCATTCATACAAATGAGTCTGGCGAATATTTAAAGGAAGTTCATCAATAAATCTTTACAGAATTTGTTAGTTTGCTGATTTAACGTTCCTTCAAAAAAGAAAGGTCCAATGACTCCTAGCTCGTATAACAGAGCAAGTAAACATTCCCTTTTGTGAAATACTGACTTTATTCCAATATCAGCTGTTTTGAGAAGCGTAAACACCATTTATGGTAAAAGTACTTTTATCAGAACAAATTATTTATTTATGGAAATTTATATTTTGTAAAATTAGCTTTCGCAAAGAAAAACATACTTGCAATTGCCTTGATTTGTTAACTTATTCCAAAGTGTGACAAATTTTGGCTGGGGTTTCGAAAACGGGAACCCACCCATTGGCTTCACATTTTTACCAGGTACTCTATCACACACTAGATGATTGTACCTTAAAGAATTTTTGGCATCTTGCAAAGGAGGAGGTGAAGAAAATTTCGAAATCATTTTTTTATAGTTTTGATTCCAAGAGTTCCGAAAACGGGAATCCATCGATTGGATTGAAATTTTCACCAGATACTCTCACAGACTAGATGATACTATCTGAAAGGATTTAGGACGTCCCGTAAGGAAAGGGGATAAAAATAAACTTTGGTGTGAGGAAATCGGAATGTATCTAAAGAAAGATATTGCTAAAGGCATAGAAAGAATATGACGGTGCTGGATGAAGGAATTTGCGGAGTTTTTTGTGTCATAAAAAATGTAAATATAGGCACAAAATATTAGTAGCTGACAATACGTAGTTAGGTTATGTTAGGTTAGGATTTTTTTTCATCCCCTTACCTTGCGAGACGCCAAAAATCTCATTAGGTACAATCATCTAGTATCTGTTGAAAATTTGAAGCCAATTCTGCTCCGATTTCTGAAACACATTTTGGAATCTGCACCTATTGAATTTAAAACAACTAAGGTACCTGCATCAGATTCATCATAAACTTTTTTTTTCACAATAATTGCTTCCTGTTGTTAGAAATCTCGTGATCAAACACTAAGCAGTACTTTTTTTCATTGCAGTGTTAATTACATAAACTTTTTCCTCTAATGATGAAATTGTTTTTTAAAAAAGTTGAAGTCTAATAAAGTTTTTTTTAATACATTAATTGTTATAGATACAACTTCGTATTTCTTTGATAGTGTTTGTTGTTTAATTTGTAAGAAAAAAATACAAATTATAGTTTAATGATGATTTTGGTATAATAGGTGTCTTAATGTTGATTCTAAATAACTTATTTCAATAAGTTCATGTCGTATTTGCCACACTACTGAATAGAAAAATAGGTTTTTGAATATTTCCAAGGTATTCTCAATTTTTCAAAACTAAAATTATGTTAGAAATTTGTCTCTAAGCAAGCAAAGCTGAACTATAAAAGATGAAAATTTAAAACTAGAATTGAAAACTAGACACAATAATATAATTTCTGATTACTTTTTCTAAATATTCATCAAGTATGGAGCCGATGATATTTGATTTGGTAAAAATAGTTTAAATTAACAGAATATTCCAAAGGATAAAGACTAACTTTATAACCGAAACAAAAATATTGATGACGGACGAAAAATGTTAACAGAATAATATACTAGGAAATCAGATAATAAATACTTTCATCTGCACACTGATTTTATCTAAGTAGGAAATCCTAACTTTCATAAAATTAAGGTGAGATAAATGTAAAAACATACCTTTATATTCAATTCCAACCACACTTATCAACACATAAACAATAACATCACATTATCATCTGCCAAAACACACTAAATCCACCGAAACCCAAAACAAACAAAAGTAAATACTTTCCAAATGCACCTGGAAAACTTAACAAGTCAACGCTAGTTCGATACAAAAACACGTACTGCGTTATTATTCACCAATAATTTCTGCACAAAAAATTGTTTATCATTGAGCGGAATTGCAATAATAGACGAAGTCGTACTTATTTTATCGCGTTAAATAAATGAGAGCGTATATACTCACTCTCTTCAACCGTTTACCGGTAACTGACAATCACCTGTTGCTTGTCTAACCTGCCGTATCCCCGCCAGACTTATAACGAATAGATAGGGAAAATTATGTTTTTATCTGACTAAGTACCTTCTGAGGTACTTTTTAATATTAGAAAGAAGTGTGTCTCCCTTGCACATGTTCCAATCATTATTGGCCCCATAATAGATAGATATAAAAACTGTATTGCAATACTATGTCTACCTCGTTAATTACAAAATCATATGATTGACCAATATTATTTCATCACATCAATTATATTATTTACACTATTCTATATTTTGTCAATTATACAGAGTTGTGTATAAGTAAAATTATAACTATTCAACAAAGTTACTAAAAACGTCGAAACACATTGATTTCATGTATTTGTTAACAATAAAAATCCTTTAGCTACAGTCTTTTATACATTACAATATGGATTACTTTATACTTATATACTTTATGGTCCGAGCAATTATTAAAGCGCCCCATTTTCTATTATTCTTTATTAACAAAATAACCATATATTAATTTGCGATTATATATTTGGTTGTATTAAAAAGGGAAACGGTGGATGTCTTCACATGACTAATACGTCAGCACAATATTCATATGAATCAAATCAAAATGTCTGACAACTCATTAGAAACAATCGTTATATATTTATATTCCAAATGCCTTTCCCGAATTGGTGTTTAAAAAGAAATTTTAATTGTTTGTATTTTATTTAAATAGGTTAACATCGACATATTCCGCATAACCAACTGGATATCCTCTTAACTAAGTTGAAATAGTATATTACATATCGAGTTTGGAAAGTGATACATTTCGCACCAGCTACTGTTTTGCATGAGCCGCATAGCGGCGAGTGCTGAAACGTAACGAGTGCGAAATACACTTTCCAATGAGTTTTATACAGTATTTTTCCTATGACCACTTAAAAAATGCTTCAAAAAAACCAATTTTTCAAATAAGAAAGTCAATTAAAACACAATATCACACATGTGTAGAAAAGTATATAAACACTGTGCTGAAAAGCTAAAAAATCCTACACAATATTTTTTATTTTGTAATAGTAGATATGACAAGAACGAAAAGAATGATTATGAAATATTTTATAACTAAAGAACAGAAAAAGAACCTATAGAGCAATATATTTTTTGTAACTATGTTAGATACGTAACAAGAGCTAAATAATTATTAATGATTTTGTATTACTTTTTTCCTGAGACGTTATAAAAGTGTTATTATAACAATTACTAAATTGCAGTGAATTTTTATTGTAAACACTAAAATAACCTTAAAAAATCATATTGTCTACTTCTTCAGTCTTCTTAAATTTTACCTTTTGCCTTTCGGCACCCAGCCAGATTCTTATTGTATTCGCGTATTCCCTCTATCGTTCGAGACCATATATAACATAAGAAAAAGAAACATTCCAATACATGTATGTTTTGTTACATGTCACATGTGTGAAATAAGCTACTTTCTTACGTAAAAATGAGTGTGTAATCTATCATTTTTATAAGTGGTCGTAGGAAAATACATTTTATGAACTGATTTATATTGGCAGGTTTTTTTTTGATAGGCTAACGGTCTTAAATAGAAGATTCCTAAACAGCTTGAAAATCGATGAATATAGAACCATCATCAGGACGATCCACAAATAAAAAAATAATTTTAACACATATATGTACTAGAAATCGCATTAACTCAAACTTTGAAAAGTTCTAGATAGAACCTAAAGCCTTTTATAATTAAGTAATACCTGGTACTTCACATTGATTTTCGTTGCTCTTACTCTGTGAAAAGTATGAGATACTTTGAAATTGAAAAGTTTTTTATTTTTCTGTTTTATTTGCATAGAATTTATTTTCCTTTATGGTTTTTGCTTTAAAATTTCGTTATGAAGGAAAAAAAAACGAATGGGGTACAAAAAGGGCTCAGTTCACGTCTGGTAACCTGTTTAAGCCAAACTCCCTAACTGGCAGGTACATTTTACTCTATTTACGTTTTAGTGCATCTGTCTAAATAACGGCGTATAATTTCGTCCAATTTATAACGAATCGATTGCCTTTTAACGAATATTTCTCGCATAAGATATATATGTTTTTAAAAGTATTTATGAAAATAATAAATTTATAAAATGAGGTATCTACGCGTATGGTAGATCAAACAAAATTGTCGGAAAAAATTTCTATAATCTGCAATTTATATTGAAAGAAATATACCTGGTACTTCACATTGATTTTCGCTGCTCTTAATCTATGCAATTCCGTAGATTCACGCTTTCTAAAAAACTTCTTATACAATTTTTGTAAAATTATTAAAAATAATTAGTTAGCCATAAATTAGTAAATATATTCAGATAGTATTCAGTTTAGAAATTAGCACATTCAAATTAAAAACTTGCAGAAATTTTTGTAATATAAAATTTTTATTACTCAGAATATCTACGATGGATCTTCAATTACCAGTTTTCTCAAAATTTCAGACACCTCACTATAAGCACCTGGTAAAAAATCACAGTTTTAGTTCCTGGTACTTCAGATAGATTCATGCTGCTCTTACTCTGTGAAATTCTATAGTTCATTTTATAAGTTCACGCTTTCCAAAAACAAAGTAAATAAATATTTGCAGATAGTACTAAACTTTGAAACCAATACTTTCAAAATTTTCATAATTTCATTAAATTACCAGTTTCCTTGGAATTTCAAACACCAATCTATAAGCAACTGATTAAAAATTACACTGTATAGATAAATACTATATAATCTAACTTTAATCTAAAGGTAAGCATTAAGATAAGCATTGTAATCTTCTCGGCATTTTAGTTATTATAAAATGTCAAAAGTTGATGATGTATTATACTCGTACTTACCGACGTGAAATCAAATGAAATGACAAATAATGTCTTCAAAAATTTTAACAATAAATACACGTTCAATCCAAAAGTTCGATAAAAAATTACAGTAAACTGAGCTCACATCAAATTTTAGGAGGGCCAGTTATTTACGTTAAGTCAATTATATCGTTGCCTCTTTTTACGATCACTACTGTAAATTTAAATAAACTATTACGTTTGTCTTGTAGTTGGGCGTCTGTTGTCATATTTGATTTCTATTAATACAAGAATATAATATGTATATAATGTGTGTTTTATAATTGAATCACCGTTTGTACTATACTTGCCAATTCCGGAAGGTCACACTAATAGCTACATCTTCTACTGCAAAAAATAACTCATGATTCATTTTCTGGTTTCCTAACATCTTCGAAACTTCATATTGTGAAGTTATACTGTCCTCTGAATATCGTTCAGAAACTTTAGTATTTATACATGCTACTAACCACGTTATACTTGCTCCAGCTCCTGCTAAAAGGTTTGCCGACAATAACCAGTGAACTTTTAGGGGTTGTACAAATCCAAATATTTCGAAAAACTATAAGTTGTACAGTACAACGGCTTTGTCTGGGGGTTGGAAACAGTCTTTTATCTAAGCAACTATGTGGCTCCGAACAAATTGATAATCTCTTATAAATTTCAACATCAGCATTTTGTCTTCATTAACAATGATACATAATCGTTTATTATGTGTTTTAGTTTCTGGTACCGTTGCAACAAAAATTGATTTTCCGTTTTCTATATGATGACTAACATATTTATTTCTTGCTACCAACATCCACGAATTACAGTAAATAATAACGCGACCTTACATATTCATTAAAAACATTCCATTTCCTACCTCATTTTTTCTAGACACTACACTGGAATTTTTAGGTTAGTACCTTTTTGATATTCGCTTTAAAAATTCACATAATTCTTATTGACCAGTGAAGTCATCATCATCGAATATTTAGCCAACAGAGAGCTCCGGAAACATTTTACGCATAGATCAATGAAGCCCTCCAACAGCATTTAATATCGAATACACCGTTTTCTGACTCCTATCTTAAAATTTGGCCATTTTCTTCGACGTATAAATATCTGAATTTTGAGAATAAAAGGTTTTCTGTTGCATTTTCAGCCTTTTTAGTTATTGGTCGGGAATCTCAAAATTTTCTTCATTTTTGATTATTGACTTTGGCACATTGAACATTTTCATTCATGTATCCCTGACAATTTATTATTCAAATGTAGACAAAAATTATTACGCAACCTTACGAACTCGTCCCCGACATGAAGCCGGCTCTGTCTGGTTATAATGGAATTATAAAATTTGGCGAAGTCACGACCCATGTAATGTTTGTTTTTATATGTTTCTATCATAGTACGCGATTTGTTTACATTGTTTGTTTTTGAACTAATTTCTAGGAAGGTCTTTTTATTTATTTGTTTTTATTTATGTACTTTTTAAAATTAAAAAATGTCTTTTCTGCTATATAAATCGAGCATATTTAGCGGAGTGAGTTAATTTATAATAAGTAGTCATAATGAACGGAACCGAATAGAAGAGTAACCGAATAATTTAAATATATTATATAAAATAGTTAAGTCTAGCGTTCAAATAAGTTAACTGAGTAAAATACAGTGTTTATAAATTCACCCCACCGATAGAAATAATGTGAATGAATAAAAAAAATATTACAATATGTACCTTACAGCAACTGAGTCAGAGGCTCTCGCCGTTGTAAGATAAGCATAATCATCTTGATACACTTGATACATAAATAACTATTTTTCACTTGTGAATATTGGGGAATTAAAAAATATCTTTTAAAACCATAAAAAGTCACAAATGTTATTTCCAATATGTTCTTGTAAACCAGGACTTGTCATGACTTTAAAACTTTTTGGTCTATGTCAAGAGTGTCTCAAGTTTCGAATCAATAATTTGAAATCCTCAATATTTTGAATACGTTGGTAAACTTGACCATATCCAAAATAATGTTACGAATCCAATCACGACATGAATGGACGAGTCTAAAGTTTGGCCGAATGTGACGGTGTTTTCACATGTTTTTTTCAGAGCGGCGATTTGTTAATATTATTTTTTTAATAAATTTCTAGGAAGGACTTTCTATTTATTTGTTTGTTTACTTAAGAGAACAATTCGAGAAATTCCTTTCTGATATAAATACATGCTTGTTTAGCAGCGAAAAGTCAGTATATAATTGAATGTGAACGAAATAGTAACCAGTGAATTTAAATAAATTATAGAAGTAGCGAACAGTTAATTATCATAAATAGTGAGTAGTTATTATGAATAGCATCTAGTGTGACTGTGTAAATAAATTAAGTAAGAGTGTATATAAATTCACCCCACGCTTAGAAATAGTTTGAGTAAATATGAAAAATAATATATATATATATATATATATATATATATATATATATATATATATATATATATATATATATATATATATAATAAATATGATAACTGAAGCATATGTACTTCATCCAAAAATATGCGTTGTCCTATTTATATTACAATAATTCCCAAAATTTGAATATTATGTATAGTTAACCACAGAACACTAAAGTAAATATAAACGAAATTGCTATGCAAAGCTATCATAAAAATCATTTATAAATACCTTTAAAAAGGCTAGTCTCAAGAAATAAATCAGCGTAATGTTGAACTAAATAACATACTTTTTTTGAACATATGTTTTATTGTTGCTGTTCCATGTTCCTTTTTACTGATAGTCTTAGCAAATTGTTGTTTGCTTGCTTGACAGTAGTGATCAGTGTCAGTGCTACTGTCGCTAGAATTTCGTTTACCATACGTATTAATATCAGAAAAATTGTCAACGTTAATTTCCAATTTGCCGCTTTTAGAAACAATTAGCAAAATATAAAATCAGTTTCGTGAGCATGGTCATGTAAGACACATGAAAAAAGCAACTCCCAAGGCAGTAAGTAATGACACTGAATTGTATATTATGCTCGAGTTTTAAGAAAACCTAAATAATCCTGGTCGAAAATTATCCCCACTGTTCAACGTTAGCCACACATCAATTTTTGGAATATTAAAGTAAAATAGAATGCATCCCTCTAAAATGATATGGACTTATGAGCTCATGACAGACGATTTCGATAAAAGAAAGATATTTTGTTTTCTGATGAGAGTACATTTACACTTGATGGTCATGTTAATCCAGCAAACCCACAAGTTTTTGCGAATATAATATAATTCCTTCAGAATGCAGCACCACCTCATTACCAAATCAATATCCGGGAGTACTTGAATATATTATGAATTTTTTTAAATCGCTGGATATGGAGGCGCGGATTGATATATTGACCAGCACGATCTCTTAATATGACGCCATTAGACGGTGTAACCGATAATGACGATGATGCGGATATTAATGAAGAAGTAAATAATGGAGACCAAACAAAAATAGAACTCACTACACTCAAAGTGGTTATTAGCATTAATCTCAAGAAGGCCCCGGAATACATGATAACAGGGGAAATACTGCAGTTACATTGGAGGTCATTGTGGAGCTTACAATCCTCATAAATGCAGTATGATACCTAACACAGAAAATCCAGTGCCTGAAGTAGAATTATGCAAAGCAGTATCATTATAACCAAATAATTCAGTAGATCGTCTAGTATCCGAACTATTGTTGTCAGAGGTGGTTCGGATAATCAAAATTTCGAATAAGGAAAATGAAAGATCCAAAGCAACAGCTTTACAAAAAAAAGTGTGTTTATTTATATGAACATAGTATGTATGTACCCACAAAGTGAAGAAACGAGTGTTATGAAGTACATATCTATAAATTGTTCAATTTAGCTACATGTACATAATGAAAAGAACAAATATATATATATATATATATATATATATATATAGAAAATAATCAAAGTGTATTTAATCAAAGCTTTATCAAAATTAATGCACTGGTATAAAGAATATTTTAATGCTTGTCTGCTTCAATGTCGACTTTCTCTTCATAGCAGTAAGATCTCTAATTACCTTCAATAGTAATAACTGCGTGTGGTCCATTCATTGAACAGACACACTTATCAACCAGATACATATATGTAACGAAGCAATTTCTGAGCAATAATTAATGATGGCTTCCCGTATAGACGTTTTGAGAAAAAAAATTTACTTTTGTTCAATTTTATTCAACATAACAAAAACCAGTGTCGATAATCGAACGATCGGATTATTAACGTTCGGATAATCAAGGCTCTGCTGTATTGAGAATTTAAATAATACATTATAAAACGGAGTTAGTCCATTCTACCAGCTTGGCTTTCGCAATAGACATTCCACAACAGATCTATATATCAAAGAATGTGCTCAGCTGTTGGAAAAGTCTTTGATAATGTGTGCCATATATGTGTGTGTTCAATATTTATCTACTCATTATGTTCAGTATACACTCCTACCTGAAAGACTCTACAGTCAGAATCAAGAAAGAAAGCATATTCATAATTTCGATCAGTTAGAGCAGGGGTCTCTAAAGCCAGTGTTTTCAATACAACCACTGTACATATGATATCCCTATTACGTTAACTGTTTACATTTATAGATATATAGTTAAAATTAATTAGGGTAAATCTGCTATTCCATCTATAAAAAGATAAATAATCTCCCGGTTATACTTATTAAACAACAAATTATTCCATATAACTAAACAGTCAAATATCAAGGATTATTGTCGGCTTTAGGCAGCTGAAGAGAACTCGTGTTTCGTGCGTGGCTGTAGGATGGATTAAAGCAATAATCTCGATCCTACATTCGGCCACCCTGCTCAGAATCCGCCTCGGATTCGACGTTTTCATAGATGACCCACGGTTTTATATATTCAGCATGTTGTCGTTCGGTTGGGTCCCTCGTGATATCCGATTTTAACAACGTCATATCTATCATTTTCTTTAATCTTAACAATTTCGTACGGACCTGAAAATTTTCTCTTTAATTTTGGATCAGAAGTAAACTGGGTTCTTTTTATGGCAATCAAATCATTTTTCCTATATACATTCGCCTTCTTTCTCTTTAAATTGTATCCTTTCTTATTTTCATTCTGCACTTTTAATATTTTTTCTTTACTTCTTTTATGCATTTCATCTCTTTCTTCATCAAATTTTCTTATTATCTCCTCTTCTATGATTTCTTTGATTTTAACGTCTTCTTTATTTTTCATTTCAACACCAACTAATACTTCAAAGGTACCTATGCTTCGCTGATAGGTCGAATTCAAGGCAGTCTGTACTTTGTCAACGTATTTGTAACATTTTCCTGGGTCTTTCAAACTGAGTTCTGTCAAGACGGTTATAAGGGTCCTATTTACCCTTTCCACTTGTCCATTACCTCGTGGGATTCCACAAGTTGTTAACACATGTTTAATATTTTCTTCTCGGCAATACGATTCTAATTCTTCAGAACGGAACGCGGATCCTTTGTCAGATATTATCCTCGACGGGTTTCCAAATATTTCACGTTGTTTTTCAAGACAACATATCAATTCTTTCGCGGTTGATTTTGTTGGATAAAGCCACATAAATGTGGAAAAGTCATCAATTACCACAAAAATGTGCTGACAATTTTTGTTTGTTGACTTCATTGGTCCTAAGTGGTCGACGTGATACGACTCTAACGGACCTTCTAGCTTTTGTATAGGATGAAGCATTCCTTCTTTCTTTCCTTCCTTTTTTATTCCCTAATATACAAGGTATACAATTATTTTTAATCGCTTTTATTTTCTCTTTTAGTCTTGGTATGTAAAATTCCTTGTTTACTACTTCTTCTGTCTTTTTGTCGCCGTAACGTGCTCGTCTTTCTCTTGTGCTTATCTAGTTCTTTGAACGATTCCGCATTCTGTAGCAATTGTCAGTACTACTGGATTCCTGCTAAGAGCATCGACGTGAGCCATCTGTGTACCTCGTCTATGCTCAATTTCATACTGGAATTCTTCTAGCATCAGGGCCCAGCGTCCAACTCATGTTGTAAGGTCCCTTTTCTCCAAGGTTTTTGTGAATGCATTACAGTCTGTAACTATTTTAAATTTCGTTCCCAGTAAGTAGATTCTGAATTTCTTCACAGCAAATTGAAGTATCTACGTAATTTTTGTCGTCTGTATAATTTCGACCAAGTATTTGACAAACAGCAATTAGGTCAGGAAGTTCAAATTTATCTAGAACTTTTCCCACGCTATCCAGATATTCATTAGATTCGTGACTAAAATTGAACACCGGAAAAGCACGTAGAGCCTAACGAGTTCTCCTCGGTTCGCCGTCATTAGAAAAATAAATGTAATGTAAAACTTTAACAACTTTGAGTTTTGAATGCGTAATATTGTGACCAATTGTACCTACAGAACCTAACATTGTCATGATTAAAATAATAGATTTATTCTAAGCAAAATATATGAAATCTGAAAAAATAGAAGAAAATAACTCTTTGTCTTTCGTTTAGAACTTAATGTAGAAATTCAATCAAAAGTTCCGCGTATTTGTTAAAATAGGCATGTACCTAATCAAATGTGTGAACTAATATTTCTACTATCAAACGTATATATACACAGATTTTTTTTTCGTTACAATTAAAACTTAATCCTGTATGTTTCTACTCAGAAGACAAATATTATGCTATATAAAAAAATATCTCGTTTTTACAGCAAAGGAAAAATCAAATTTTCCTCAAAAAAGTCAATTACAGTCAATACATTATAGTTTGTACTCTGTTCTTTTTTATAAAAGTATTGTTAGAATGTCTATTTAAAAAAAATTTTGCAGCCGTCCGCCACTGATCACTACTTCGTAGACTTCGAATAATAAAAGAAAAAATACTTCTCACCTCAGGCTGCCTCCAGGTTTAAATTGGCAAGCTTACTTATTTCCGGCTCCAGCAACCTCGGGTAGATCAGCTCGGAATAGGAACAGTGTAGTCTTCTTTAAATAAGCAGGTTACCTCTCTCGTTTCTCGTAACACTTTTTTTACAATTTAACCACGGAAAGTCTTTTAAACGTTTGAAGTGTGCAGCCCTCGGTTTATTTTCAAACTTCTATGTCGTTCTAGTGTTTTACACGTCATTCTACAGTTTTTCACATAGTTTTTGTTCTTTTTTAACGTCGTATTTGTACCTTTTTAACACGGTTTGATCCCAATTCGCCCTATTGATCACTGTTACTACTATACTAAATGCAATATATCAATATAAAAACAGCGAAAATTAAACATTCAAAAGAAAAAAAAATTTTTATATCATTAGGCGGATTTTTCCATTTTTTATAAATTTAAAAAATCATTATAAATAAAAGAGAAAACTTTTGCAACGGCATCTTGTTCATTATTCGTATAAGGAAAGATTACAAAAGAAAAAAAATTATAGACACATTTTTTAAATTTTTATAAGAGATTATATGAAAACTCAAGTCTACGAAAAATTAGTTAATTAACAATTACATAACTTCAACAAAAATCAAGTTAACAATTTTATTTGCAGGACTAGATTCCTTTAAGTGTCTAGATGACACTATAATTTATTCAATTTTTTAATTTAATATTGAATGATAAAAAATTAATTTGTAATGCATGCTTTGCCTGGCGGCAGCGCCTAAGCACGGAGACGGTCACACAATTTTCAATGTTAAATTAAAATGATAAATAATGGAGTTACAACTCCGGGAGTCAGGACTTTTTTCACTGAAATTTCCTCCTCTTTTAGGATTTTTTTTTCCAATTTCATTTATCTTTTATATTTATTTAAATATAGCTAAAAAACGGAGACTCCCTTTTTTCTCTTCGTTTTTTGTTTATAAGAAATGAAATTTTTAATGGCGGATAAATTCAAAAATCCCCCATTTTCAGAATTAAATTCTGAATCCAATGCACTAATCACCATATTTTTAAGAGAATCGGTAACTATTTTTGGCAGAAACTCACTTCTCGACTAGACTACTTTTAATGTTTAGTTAGACAACGGAACAAACTATTTGAGGGCGAATAATGAATTACATTAATTCTAATCAGGGCCGGATTAAGCTAGGGGCTAGGGGGGGGCTAAAGCCCCGGGCCCCAGGTCCAAGAGGGCCCCATCATTTGGAAATCATTCTGTATTTTTTGATGTGTTGATACCACAAATCTAACGTATTGATATTATTTTGTGAATTTTTCCGAGTTTTCGAATTCCTTAAGGGGGCCCCGTCATTATTTTAGCCCCGGACCTTATAAATCTTAATCCGGCCCTGTTTCTAATCGGACGAATCTGAGTATGATGCTACCTAAATTTGACCTTTCCGATATTCCGTAAAATCACCTCGATAAATGGTAGAAATTCTAGTCTATTGGACAGTTATATAGCCCCGTTGCCGTGTTGAGTATATGAACGAATTGCAGATGCGTTAAAAATGAAGGAAAAATTGCCATCACTTGCTAAAACTTAGCTCATTGTTTTTCGTGAAGGAGGATAAAACTCATGCTCTTCAGTGACCCATAGGACGAGTGACAGCATTCCATCCAGGTACCGATGGAGTAACCCAAGTAGTGAGAGTAAAAGTGCCTGGTAGTTAAAAAAAAGGAACCTTGAATTGAATGTGTATTACCAATTGAAAATTGAAAACTTTCTAAAATTATTCATTCTGACTTTAATAAGTTCAAACTAATATTATCTGTACCTCGCACAGAAATTAGATTCACGTTGAAAAATTAAAAATCATGGTCATTGTATGACATATTTTCTAACTAAAGTTGTTGTTTCATCATTATATTTGTTATTGTAATAATTTCTTTACTTCAGTTCTTGTTTTGTATTAAAAAGTAAGTTACCAATCGAACTGTTATCTATATATTGTTTTAAAAGAGAGGTGGCATGTTCCAGCATAATTTTCTATTTAAAGATAGACAACATGGCAGGAATGTAACCAAGATGGGTAACAAGTAGTGTTAACCAGCCAACATGATAAGACGGTTGTGGATTAGATATTAAGAATAGGGTACTTGCAAGGTTTGAGATAAAAATAGTTTTTGATAGTTTATATACAACTTTTATTATAATTTTTTTCTTAATTCTTCGATCAATTTTTATAGAGAAAAAAATTATTGGAAATTCAAAAATTTTGTAGGTAGTTTAAACATTTCAGTAAGTCCGCCCTTATTGTGTGACATGATAGGTATAAAATAAAAACTGGACATATGATACAAAGTAAATAAAACAAATGGTATATAAATCGTGTGTTGTGCCAGGATGTAAAAATACCACGACTAAAACACCTGCAAAATTTTTTTTCATGGAGTCAAAAAGTTTGATTATACAACAAAAATGGTTTGAAAGTGTTGGTCATTTTGACGATTATGTAATAATGTAAGAACCTAATCTATAAAAGGTTTATTCACCTTATTCTTATATATAGAAAAATATTTTATTTATACGTAACTAATAAATAAAAACTGTATTATAACAGCACAGGCTACGGTGCCGCCAACGATAAACTCGTGATCATCAAGCAGACAACTGCTCAATGTTTTTGTTAAACCTACATGTCAAAATTGAAAACAAATGAAAATCGTTTTCATGTAGTTAAAAATTTGAAATTTTTGCTATTTTCAATTAAATATTTAGATATTATTTTTTTACTTTACTTTCTAACATTATTTCATATCAAGAAATTATAAAATAAACAAAAAAGTAAATACTCTTTTACAAAATGCAAGTACCCTATTAACATTTTGGTTATTAAGTAACAAAGTAGTTTCAATACAAAGAATATGGTCAACCATCATTGGTTAGATATATTACATACAGGAATACTCGAAGAATTCTTGACAAAAACAAAATGCACTCTCACCACATTTACTTACCACTGGAATTAACTAAAGTTTATTTTGAAAAAACACTAGCATTTTGTAGGCGAGTTTTATGAAAAGTTAATCAACAGAGAGACTTTTTCGACTATGTTCTATTTGGATATGAAGCTACGTTTATTAAAAATGGTTGTGGTAGAATTTTCACTATTATTCATCAACAAATCCATATCACATAGTCACAGAGTAAAACTAAATGTTCGTTGTATGTGAGGAGGTATTGTTAATAAATATGTAGTAGGATCATATTTTTTGAGGAAGATTTAAATGCTAAGATGTATTTAGACTTTAACCTATTTTATTGGAACAAGTTCCACTTCGTACACGTCAAAGGATGTCGTTTTTGTATGATGGTGCGCCTGCTCACGCTAATAATTAATTAATGGTGAACCGAATGAACTATTTCCTGAAAGATGGATCGAAAGAAATGGTCCAGTGCAGTAACCACTAATGTCACCAGATTTCAATTAATGGTTCATTGAGACTGAAGTATACAAAACACCTCCAACAAAAAGGGATGACATTGAGAGAATACGGTATAAATTTCGAGATGTTTCCATAAAAAGATTCGTTATGTGGATAACTTCCTCATTTATCGCTTTCAAGCATGCATAGATGTCTTTGGAGGTCATTTCGAACATCTATTGTGATAATCAAGACATGTACATATACTTTAGTAAACAGGATAATTCTTTATTGTTTCGTTCCTAAAATTTATTTGTAACATACTCGTTTTTTCCTGGTATTTGCAATTCAACCTCTACAGTACCAAACAGCAATGATACAATGTCAATTTTTTACGAATAAATCACAATCAACTCGCAATTAATTGTTAAGTGATTAGATATTGGTATTCAATCATTGTTTTGAAAAGAAAAATCAAAATATCTCCATAACTAATAACTAAAGGTTCAGGGAATGCTCTTGAATCGTACTTGTTACGATTTTTAAGGAAAATTGGTTATAACTTTGCAAAAACTCTATAGAAGACATAACCCTATATTTTTGTAATGGTGAAGTCGAGCTAATTGTAAATATGCAATAAAATATAGGATGTTTCATTAAAAAAAATGTAACTTTGATGTGGCACAGCATTCTGGAATACCCTATAAGATTGTGAATAATTTTAAAATAAGGAATCCAATGATGGCTATAACTCCTCAAATTTTCAAATTGATATCTCAAATAACATGATCTTTATCACACTGTATAAATTCACGAAAAGTAGAAAAATAAACTTGAAAACTGACACATACAGGGAGCTTTAAAATTCATGCGACAAAATTCAGGTGATTGCTCGTATGAAATTAAGATGGGTCTTCCCTATAACAAAATTTCCCCAGCCCGACTCTTTCCGAGATATCACCATATCACCACCCTTAAAGATGGCGACTAAAATTCAATTTTCATTCTTTTAATAAAATTTCAGTAAAGATGTAAAATGGAATACAATTCATAAGAAATGCTGGAAATGACCGACAAAGTTTTAGAATAGTAGGTTTCTGTCACTTCAACAATTCATTTATCATATTAAATTTTACATCTTTAATGTTTTCCACTGAATTAATTAAAAAAATTATAAATTATGATATTTATTTTTTTTTTCTATGCAGCTATTGGTTTTGGGAAAAAAGAATAGAAAATAATTTTAAATAGAACAAGAATTTTTTTAATTTCATAAAACTTCATCTTGAAAAACAGTTTTGATATGAAATAAAGTAAGGGTTGCTACATTCACCATCAACCCCGTATACTGTAACAGGAATTTTGAAAAAATACCCAATTAGTTCTTTGCGACTGTACGAAAATTACAGAAAGTTTTTAGTTTTACTGAAATTTTTGAAAAAAAAAATAAAAACTCAATTTTAGTCACCATCTTTGATATGTCTGAAAGGGATGGGTTGAGGACATTTTGTTATAGGAAAGAACCATCTAAAATTTATCGCATGAAATTAAAAACACCCTGTATAAATGCAGATTTGAATGTGTAGTAAGGGAATTCAAGTATTGGTGATAGAAAAGTCAGGCTTTCGTAACAAAGAGAATCTGGAATTGAATAAGACTGAGTTTATGAACAAATTACTCTTTGAAATAAGGATTAATAAAAAATAAAATAAATGTAAATTTTACAAACAGAACATTTTTTAATTGGTACTTAACAGAATGATTAAACAATTTTTCATCTCATCAAAACTGGATTCATCAAATTAAAAACATATAATTTCACTATCTTGATATTTCAAATGTAACAGGATCACTTCTAATATCTAATTCAGGATTAACTTCCTGCAACAACAAACATGTTAATTCATACTGAGTGGATTTTAAAAAATCATCCAAATACAATATTTTTAAATAAGGTAATTTATATAAACTTCCTATTCCTCTTGATGTAATATTAGGACAATTTCGTAAATCTAAATATATTAGGCTATGGCTGAATATATTACTAATAGTATCTAGGCACCAGTCATCTATATGTGAGCATCCATTGAAACTTAACCATTCCACTTGTTTTAAATCTCTTAAATTGGCCATCCCTTCATAGTATAGATTCATGTTACTGCAGTCGATTGCTTGGAGTATTTTATCTTCTTCAAAAAATCTAGGAAGATTATATTCATTATTTTCATCTGCTTTTATCCATCTGTCTTCATCAAAAAATTTTATAGCTCCACCTAAGTAAAAATAAACTTATTTATTGATCCTCAAAAAATTCTTTTCATATAATAAAAATAACCAATTGGACTTATTAACACCCATATGAAGTTTTATAAATGTCATGAACCAACCAAATAAGATGTTTGTATATTTGTACCAAACATAAAGTAAAGCCTCATTGAGTAAGTATAACTTTAAGTCAAAAAACTCCCAATCTTGCAAATCTGTTTTATTCTGTTTCTTTTAAATACCAAAACCTCCATTAAGTACTCGAAATACCAACACTATATTAGTCGAAATAATTAAGAGTCATTTTGCTACATATTATTCTTCCAGATCTCAAAATATTGAATTGTACCTCTGTATCTCGAACATAATAATGTTTTATTATACAACCTTCACTACTCAATTATTTAAAAATTATTAAACCTGTACCTATTATACTGTACATCTATATTTAAAAAAACTAATCACCCACTTTAAGAATTTGAATATGCAATATATAGTATTACAACGATTACAAGTTATTTTTTGCCAGCTGAAATATTTACTGGATTAGTTTAGTTTTAAAACATGAGTGCTATATGTAAATTGAAAACTTTCAGTCTCACTAAAAAATTAAATGTTCTCGAAGCTGTCAAAAGAGGAAAGATATTGCTAAACAATTTGGCCTGCCAATAAGTACTCTGTCAACAATAACGATAAATGAAAAAATTACAAAACAGTCAAAGTTTTTCCTACAAAAGAAAACAAATTGCAGAATTTCAGGGCTTAGAGGAGTGCTTACTTAAATGGTTTGAGCAGTGACGAAGCCAAAATATAGGTGTTAGTGGACCACTCTTACAAGAAAAAGTAAAAATATACTTCAAATCATTGAGACTCACTAATTTCAGGGTCAGTAGTATAGGGCTAGAAAAGTTTGAAAGAAGACATAAACTTGTTTTTAAAAAAGTTTGTGGAGGAATGTAAGTGTCACCTATAACAAATGGAAATATAATTGTAAAATTTGTTACATGGTATTCATATTCTTTGTGGATTACTTCAATGAAGTCTGAAGGTACACCAAAATGTATATCATCATACAATAAGAGCTACAGCCAGTTTTGAAATGAATGGAATGAAATACATGAAATGTAACATAGACTTACAATAATATATATAACAAGAAAACAATAGTAATATCTAGGTCCCCAGCATCAAGTTGATTAATAGAAGAAATATCTGTCTTCAAGAATTTTGACACTACTTTATCAAAGATAGGGCATTTGATACTGAAATCAATGGAGGTTTGCTAAAGCAACAAGTTATTACCCACCGCATTAGCAGAGTTCTTTTCAACAAAAAAGCATAGAAATATAAAATCTGGCAAAAAACACACAAATCCTGGCTGCAAGTATATAAGATGAAATATCAAAAAAGAGTGAATTCATTACAAACATTGAATTCTTCCTGTCTACCAATTAAAGACTTTGACTGTTTAGGTACATGATGAGGATGCCCAACCAATCACTCCTCAAACTCGCATATTTGTAGAATAAAATTGCACATTAACATATATTCAGAAAAAAACTAATACTCAATTTAATGCCAAAAAGTGTAACAACAACACATTACAATATTTGATAAAAGTAGAACTCATAGGTCAAATATAATATTAAAATCATTAGGGTGTTGTAGTACACTTTTATCATAAAATATTTAGTCTTTTAAAACATTGTGAACTTACCCCTGTGTACAATGAAATGGGCAGCAGCTAGTTCATTTCCAAGTATTTGATTTCTTTCGGGTATATACGATTGTAAAATTATTGCTTCGCGTTCCTTTTTCTTTGCCCACCACTTTTTTATCGCACTAGGAGATAAATCTATGGGCGCCTGTATTTTTTGCAGAAGACTTGTATTTGTTTCTTCTTTGTAAAAAACTCGTAAAAAGCTGTAATGTTGTCCTTCTTTTTGATGCCAAGGTGTTCTCCATTTCATATCTGCTTTTGTAACATCTTTGGGATTGAATGACTTTACCGAATCTTTCACTTCCTCCTGTTTAACAGGTATCGTAGATTCTTTATTACTAGATAATCTACATTTACAATAATACACAGTAGAACGATTTAACTGAAGAAGATTATTAAATTTTATCATTTTACCACAGATAAATTTTAAATATTAAACTATCATAAAATGAATACAGCACAAATCTTCTTCTCTTTTATTTTTATACTTGACGTTTAGATTTTTCTGCTTTTTTAAAGTAGGCTATTTTTGTAGCAAATTAGCAACAAAATATGTACCTTTTATATAATAATATATAATTATGGGGGGTCGAAAGATGGAGAGCAATTTGTGTATCTAACAGAGTTTTGTTCAAATCCGTTAAATAAAGGTGGCATCTTATTAGTATCTGAGTAAATTTTGAAGGAAGCACTAAATATTTATGCCCTGGGCAAACATTTTTCCACACATTTTGACAAAGCAAGTTGTTGAAATATTCAATAATAGACTATAATATGATACTTTTCATTTATTTATCCTTTGTCTACACTAGCGCTATTATGAAAGGTGTTTGAACTGTTATATATGTTATACAGCTGGAAGTTTTTTCAACTTCTCTCCCAGCACTCCTCCGTCTCTTTATCCACCATATTTTTAATATATAATAAAGAATTATTAATAGTAAAGACTAATAAATTATTTCTATTAGCCCCTCATATGAATCGTCAGAGAGCTACCAAAATTTCTAATTTACCTGAATATTTTAAAAACGATTTATGGATATTATTCTACGTGCGTTCTTTCTTGATACATAATCAATTTATTATTCGCTACGATTCTACGTTGAATGAATATATTATTTTACCAAAGAAGTTTAGGTTAAATAAGATCATTAAGTATATTGATGTGATTACTTGAGCGGGATAAGGCGTTTTAATGAAGAAAACTGGCTTTTTAAAATATTCAGTAATATAAGGGTTTAAAATTTATTTTATGGAAAATACGACTCAAATGAACAATACTAAATGATGAATGTCCGATGTTCGGTCGGTTATGCATCTGACAATAAGCGCAAATTATTTATAATATTACCGTATTTTTCTTCCTAAGTAAATTATTGACGCCGTGAACAACTTATCTTTACTTTATAACATTTCAATTCATCTACAATTGTTACATTCATTTTGTCAATTCACTTTGTCTACACCAGCGCTATTTTGAAAGAGTTTGGAACTATTATTTATCATAATTATACAGCTGGATACATTTCAACTTTTCTCCTATATGAGAAAATCCTTATAACATCTACCCTTCATATAGTTATGGAATATTACAATTTTAAAATAGGAATGACTAAATATATAATTTGTTAAATATATTTATTACAGTAAAAGTAGAATCAGTACATCATATAATTAAAAATACATAAATTTTGAACAATAAAATCTTACAATTTAGTAACAATAATCACTAAAGTTGCGTATACAATTTAAAACTATATTATTGTATGTGATACATTCATCAATTTAAAAAAATAATTCAATCCTATAAACCTATTTTTTTGTCCAATGTAGTAACCACTTGTTTTTTATTAAATTGAAAATTGGACCATCATTTTCAGTATGCCTTAAGGTGAATGCTCTTTTAATTCAATTTGTAGTTTATCATTGTGGAAATTGAGAAAAATATTCAATACTTATTGTTTCAAAACTTAGAATTTTGTATAAAACAAAATTAAGAACAATATTCATATTTAAACGATAAAAAATTAATGGAAAGTGATTTTTTTAATAAACTCAAATTAGTTATCTATGTAATTAAATGATTTGCTTCCTATATTCTGTTCACTGAATTTAAAACACACAGTTTACATAAAAATCACAAATTTTCATACCAGCTGAGCAAATTTGGTGTGAAAAACAACGTCAACAACGAGAATATTTACATTTGCAACATTCGTCTCCACTGGATTCAGAATAACAGCTGGAACAACTGCAGTCGGAAGAATGTGAGGAATAATCTGACTCCGAACTATCAGAATAGCCGCATCTTCCCATATCACATGGAGTTCTTCTTGTTTTTGATGTTTTTGTTTTTGAAATAGGTTTTTTTGCAGTACTTACTTTTTTCTTTGTAGCCGCTGATGATTTCTTTGCAGTAGAAGTGGATTTTTTATTAGTACTACTTGAGCCAGTTTGTTGAGATGTTCTGGATTTTTTGGGCTTTGCTTTAACTTCTTTGGAAGGTTTGCAGGGCAAGCAAAGTGAACCTGACTTGCAGGATTCAGAATTTGATTTAGTACGACCAGGCATTATTTTTGAACAAAACTAATTGATTTGTAAAACTACTATTCAATTTAACCCACACGAACAGAAAGTTAAATGAAAAAAACTCTTGTTTCTTTTTGCTCACCTTTAGTATAGAGATGGTACTCTTCACATTCAATAAAATAATATACGGTGAGTACCTTCCTCATTTGCAATTATTTTCGGTACATTGTGAGAAAAAATAATATGGTGGAGATAGTTTTGAAAAAGGACCAAAAAAATTACTGGTGAATAAAAGAGAAGTCAAGTTGTTAACTCTATAATTTAAAAAAAAACAAATTTGTAGGTTGAGTAGAGAATGTACGAGGATATATTGAAAAATTCTTAGCCTACAATAGAACCAAACAAAATTTCAATGTCAAAATATTTTATTACTCAACATATTCTCTTCTTAATTTGATATATTTATTAGAGCAAACCTGCAACGTCTCTAGACCTTTAAAAAAATGTTTCTTCTTGCTCTGCAAACCAGACCTCCACAGCTTTTATTACCTCCTCGTTAAAGGAGAATTCACGACCTTTTAATTTTTGTTTTAGTTGAGGAAAGAGATGGTAGTCGGACGGAGCCTAATCTGGTAAATAAGGGGGGTGTACTAGTAATTCAAACCCTAAATCACGAATTTTTTGCATAGCAACATGAGATTTGTGAGCAGGGGCGTTGTCCTGCAAAAATAAAACACCTTTGGATATATTTCCGTCTCTTTTCTCTTTAATTTTTTCCCGTAGAGTGGTCAGCAATATCGAATAGTAGTCTTCGGTTATTGTTCTACCCTTATCTAAAAAATCAATCATGATTACTCCATGGCAATCCCAAAAAACTGAAGCAAGAACTTTTCCAGCAGATTTTTGGACACGAAACTTCTTAAGTCTTGGAAAACCAGAGTGTCGCCATTCCATCGATTGTTGCTTTGTTTCTGGATTCTAGAAATGTACTTAAGTCTCATCCATAGTAACAATTCGGTTTAAGGATTCTACATCGTTTTCAAGTCGAGCACAGATCGAACACGATGCTTCTACCCTTGCACACTTTTGGTCAACATTCAAACATTGGGGGATCCATTTTGCAGCAATTTTTCTCATGTCCAAATTGACGTGAACTATATGATGAAATATGAAATATTCAGTGCTTCGGATATCCGTTTTGGTCCAATTTGACGGCTTGATAAAATCATGTCATGAGCTGCATCGATTTTTTCAGGGACTGAAAAAAAAACTGGCCTTCCCGATCGGTCATCATCTTCAATTTAAAATTTCGTAAATCTACTTACCTCTTAACCCTTTTAAATACAGGTACTTGATGATGGCTCGATTTCGGTGAACATCTTTTTTCTTTTAATTTATTGCGTAACCTTGATTCACTTTTTTAACGTCAAACTTCACACTGACACTTCTAAGTTATTGTTCGTTGCTATGGTAACGCAATATCTTGTTTATGCATGGAACTGGTCTAGGCTAACTAGATATCAATACATCCTCGTATGTGTTTTATGAAAGTTAAGGATGAAAAGGGAGAAGTAAGAAATTATACGATAGTATTCTTGAAAAAAGCTTGAATGGGTGAATCGTAGGAATCTAAAAGTGAAGAAAGAGGCGAGAAATTTCTGGTTAAATACGTATTTCGTGTTGTTTTATCATCATTTTTGACATAAAATTATGTAACCATAAAAGTTCTCAAAGTTAATATTTAGAAGATATAAAATTATTTGGCAACTACCTCAAAATTTTTCATTATTTAGTCGACTAAAAGTTACTCAACGGCAGTGCCCGCGCAAGTCGAGCAAAAAAAGCGGCACCATCCTTTTCTCGAAGCAGTTTGGGTCATTTTCGACACCCTACCTATAACTTGGTTGTAGATAAAACTAGAAGTCTGTATTTCTAGTAACCACGCAAGCTTTGTATAAACACGGTATATTTCAAATTTGATTCAATCTTAACCAGTAGTTTGAGAATTATAACTAGTCAAAGCTCTTATTTTTGTCACTCACTAAATGACCAATCATCAAAACTTCGAAGTTTCAAATTTTGAATACAACTATTAGTGTATAAATCACGGAAAAACTAAAATATTCTGCAATTTCAGTCCATTAGCTGATGTAATATGCGTGATATCACAGTGGACGCAGCGTGACGTTGGGTCACGTGATGTCAGAGAAGACCTATTACATCTGCTCAGTCTAGTGTTCTAGATACACCAACTGCATAAATAACTTTGTAATCTCATATGATATGGTATATAAATAAATCAAATAAATGATTGAATGTTAATGGTCCTATCCGTATAGTGCAAAAAGTAAAGGTTGATCCGAAAAATAGTAAACCAAATATATAGTACATTCAATAAAGAACATGTTTACGAGCTTTGTCCATATGTATAGCATACGCTATAACTATACACAAAAGTCAGGGCCTAAGTCTCAATAATGCGCTGATGGATATCGGTTCTTTATTATTCACATTCGGTGAAGCTTACGTGGCACTTTCGAGAGTTACGGGTTGCATCTACTACAATTAATGTCAACTTTATAAATATTAAAGCACAGGAATCCTCAATTTGTGAATACGATAGTCTAAGAAGCATTGACCGTCCAAAAAAACTTTCAGCTCAGTTTTTCTACCATAAACAGATGTGGATCCATGTAATATTAAGTCGGTTGATTTAGGTATCTCTTATCTTAAGTTATGACGTAATTAGCTTATTTAACAACATCTCATAATGTCAATCAGCCCTATTTTGCAATCGCACCAAACAATCTTATTTACTATATGTATTGCTTGTGACTTACATTGAGTTTTCATGGGATGGCCAAGTCAATCTATTTTATTTTAACATAAAAGATGTTTAATATTAATGTGGTCACTATAAGATGTTGTTAGAATAGCTAATTATGTAATAAATTAAGTAGGGAGTGAATGAATCAACCAACTTTTTACGGTAGAAGAATTATGTTGCCAGACTGCATATGGTTTAAGTCCATGGGACTTTCTTATAATATATATTGATGAAACCTGATGTAATTCGATACAAAGAATATTTTTGATACTTACAGTCGAAAAATAAATTTAAAGGGCTCGAAAAAGTCAATATTTCAAACTCAGTTTGCTTGGGTTGCGGTAACTAGATCTTGTATGAAAAAATCACCTAGAGACTAAAGAAACTAAAACTAGTCTAGATATATTACAACATTATAGATAAATGGATTTATTGATGATGAAGTTAATATTATAGGTATGTAGAAAACTCTTTCCTTCTATGTATTGAACACCCTTCAAACTGACATAACAGCTCATTTCAAGAACTTACTCATTGGGCTAATTACCATGGAGAAGTGACTGGAAGTGGAATTTTATGAATTTATGTTTATCAGGTTTTGTAGATCTAAATGGCATAATGTTCGGATTTTCAGTTGGAATATAGCATTAAAAAATTACTCGATGTCAAGCCTTAGGCAATATTAGAGTTTGTTTCTCAAAAATATATGATATCGGATATGTACGATATTGATTTAAATAAGATTGTGACTTATGCCACAGAACAGGTGATAAAACTCTTGAATGAAAACGTGTATTGAAAGAGGACATGACAATAGAAATAATAACAGCCTACCAGTAAAACCTAACGTTTATTGAGAAAACTATCTCTAGTCCTTTTTTTAACGAGTTTACCATATTCCGAGTAGGTAAAGCCAACTTTTTGAATTGATGTAATATGAACTGTTTTAATGGAAATTATATAATATTCTATCCATGAAAACTTCCTTCATCAGGTATAGTGTTAATGTCTTTAATAACTGTTGGATCCAAATACTAGAGGTATTAATTTGATACATATCAACTACCTAAAGACTAGCATGTGCCAAAAAGTAATAAAAGGGCGCTATTGAAATAAGGAAAAGAATCTGTTTTATTGAACGATTTCAATTTCTAGTCTAATCGAGTTGAGAAATAAAAATTATTGCCAAGGGTCACAATAGTTTAGGTCTTTTAAAGTAATAATTAGGATTATTTTTATCAAAGATATCATTTTGTTTAACATTTGAGTTGAAAAATCTGAGTTACAAATTTTGCTAGACACTAGAATCCAAACGGTATAATATTAGAGTTGGGAGTTACCTTTTCTAATTTATGAAATTAATTTATCAATATAACTATTTCAAATAGAATGATAAACAACTTTATTCATAAGAAAACAGCAAAAAATCAAAGCAAAAAAGTTGATATGAAATCAACGAATTACTTAGTAGGTAGGCAATCATCATTACATGTGTTCAATTATCCACAGATATGAGGAAACTAAATGTTTTAGATACTCTTGATGCTATTCTTAATCATATCCATTCTTTTTTCGGTGGACAATAACATATATGTAGTATTACATATTACAGTATTATATTTACTATAAACAGATTAGAAGAAGAATGACGTAGCGTATTTGTCAAAAGTCACTATAACTGTCATTTTCATTTGAATTTAAAAATTGAAAGCTCGTTATTTGTTTATGTACAAAATCTTCTATTTATTTTTGTTCACTTAAATGCTCTTAAACATTCAATAGTTTAAATACTCCTGTTTAAGATGGTCAGATTTGCAAATCTCAAAGGTTTTTATGAAATTGAGAAAACAATAGGATGTGGAGGTTTTGCTAAAGTCAAATTAGCTACTCATTTAGCTACTGGAGAAAAAGTTGCAATTAAAATAATGGATAAAGCCTTACTAGGAGTGGATTTAGCACGAGTGAAGCTAGAAATATCCGCTTTAAAGTCAGTTTCCCATGAAAATATTTGTAAACTGTTTCAAGTAAGTATTTTATGTAAATGTTAGCAATAGTTCTATGAGACAGACAATATATGAGAAAACTATTCAATTCTATACAATTTCAAGAGTATGAATCGAATCATATACTTTTTATGATGAATTTCAGGTTATTGAAACAGATACACATATGTTCCTTGTTATGGAGTACTGTTCAGGTGGGGAATTATTTGACCATATTGTTGAAAAAAATCGTCTAACAGAAACAGAAAGCAGAGTTTTTTTTCGACAAATTGTTTCAGCTGTTGCATATCTACATAGTTTGGGATATGCTCATAGGGATCTTAAACCAGTAAGTACATCTTAAGTTTTCACATTTTCACTAGAGTAGTAATTGGAAAATGTATTGTTAATCTGTTACTTGAAATTGAAAAATCATTCAATAAGGATATGTTCAGTTCAATTTATATAATGTCACCTTTGAAATGCTTGCAGAATTCCTTCCTAGTAATGTCAGATCAGGGAAGAATTTAGTGATAAACTTGACTCTATTTGAATTGAGAATTGCCATTAAATTGATGAATTTATTTATAAATGAAAGTTTCAAATAATACATATTTAAGAAAAACAATTTTTTCAAATAGATTATAATTTATAAATATTTATTATTTAATCTAATGATAAGAATAAATGTGGGAAATATATATTTCATATTTAGTATTTATTGAATAGAAGCATATTGATATCTTTGTGAGTATTAAGGTAAGCACCATTGGTAGACACTTTGTGAAGAAAATAAATAATACCTTCAATTTTTAATATAGGACTGTTAGGTAATTAGTACTAACTATTCTAACATAATTAGAGGTTCAGAAGATTTTTATTTCTTTTGATATACATTGGTTTATTAATGCAAAAGGTCCTATACTAAACATGACATGAACAAAGTCCAGTGGTGGACATTCTGTTAATATTGCTAAACTAATAACAAAATTTAAATAAAAAAAAATGTTGAAAAATAAAATTGTATAATTCTAATTATTTAATTGAAAAATACAAAATCGTCATTATCAGTATATTACAAATTTACATAAACTTTTAGTAAACTTTTAGCTAATACTCTTTGATAAAGTTGGATGGTGACACATGAAACCATTTATATCTGATCTTTGATTTTTTTCATCGAGATCGGTTTTCTTCAACTCAGCTGCTAGTTTCCTTGTACATGATATTATATTCATCATTGTTATTAGAAACTTCCTCTTTGCCATAAAGTTAATTAATACAACAATTGTTTCTTGTTCTAGAGGAAACATTGGGGAAGGTCCCATTTTCCACTCAGGATGAATGAATGAATTTTTCCCAAGGGGTGGTTTTTCGTACATTAAACAGCTTTGTAGCTGTTGCTATGGGTATACTATTTCCGAAGACAAACAGTGCTGAAGACATCTGCTCTTTGCTCCATGCTAATATTTTCGTAAACATGGAAAATTGAGAAATCTGTTTGTATTTTTTCCCGAAAGTATTTTTGTCTACTTTGTGAGACATATTCTTCATTGTACCTATAGTCGACGTAACATGGTTATTACTGTCACAGAAAACTAAAAATATCAAGTATATATTCTTAATTTGAAATTTAACAGTACTTACCATAGCAAATTCACAATTTACCAGACATTAACCGAAACATGTCTTCCTTACTCTACTAAATAGCAGAAAGTTAGTTGTTTAACATGGTAAATACATGAAGAGGATTCCATTTCTAATTTCTATTAATAGAGAGATAGATATAATGAATATTTTTCTTATTTTGAAGATTAAACTATAAAGTGTCAGATATAGGTCCGATGTGTGTTTCTGGTGCTCTGACCCTATTTAGTTTTAACAGTTTAACAATACTAATCATATTTTCGCAGTTTCTTTCTTTTTCACCCATCATTGGTATTCCTGATGCCTATAGTTTCAGATGGTGTCTTGAATGACCATTTTCGGTTAAAAGACCATTAACAGTCGACTTCGCACCTATCTATATGGAGTAGTTGATTAGTAAAATAAGCAGTAGTCCTATCTCTGTTTGTCGTAACTCATCTCAAGCCATGTTCTTCTATCCATCTAGACTGTCTTGTGAGCAGACTTCTCAGAGATCTGATAGGCTCTTTATTACCCTCGTTGCCCTATTGACAGGGCAACGAAACAAGCTGGACCATGCAGGGGATCATATACACCCAAAAGATCCAGAGCGGTCCTTGTTATGATTTACAGCGTGTCAATATTGTGTCTTCTAGTAAATATTTTTATTTTTTTTATCTGTTCTGAACTAATATGAAATGCTTTATTTTATGTTTTAAGTTTTAAGTTTTTGGAATTTTTTTAATATGATCCCATGAATTATTGTAAACCTCAACTGAAAAGAAAGAAATTCTTGTCTGATAACTCTGCTCTTTCATCCTAAGTATGAAATATGTATTTCAAGAATTGTAGCTATCGTTTTGAAAGAATTTCTCAGAAATTATAGGACATTTGTAAAGGCTTAAAAAATATGAAAGTAGTGGATTATATAACTGCAAACCGCTTTCTAATGCTGCAGTTAAAGCAAGCCATCTGACTTTTGAATAACTAAGCAGTTTTTTGTATTGAACACCAGTCTCTTCACAAAATTCTTTCAAACTTGCTATCCGTACTGATTGAAATATAAATATATATTTGTAATAATTACTTACATATATATTGACATTGTTCTTGATGCCGTATTGATGGCATTTGATATAATGTGAGCATTACAACCAATTCTTATAATTTCGTGACCCAATATTGACACTTTTATGGGCGCGTCTTCCAAAATTAGTATTTGTGTTATCGAGCCAAATACAAGAAGAGCTCGCAGAATCTTTGGGTGTCACCCAAGCAGCTATTTCAAAACGATGCTAGATATATTCAAACGCAAGGAAATTGGGTTCCACATGAACTCAAGCCAAGAGACGTCGAAAGGCGGTTTTGCATGTCTGAAATGCTGCTGGAATTCCACAGAAGGAAGTCATTTTTGCATCGGATTGTTACTGGTGATGAAAAATGGATCCATTACAGCAACCCCAAGCGCAAAAAATGATATGTGAATTCTGGCTAACCAGCCAATTCAACAGCAAAGCCGAATATCCATGGCGCGAAGGTAATGCTATCTATTTGATAGAATCAGAAGGTTGTAATGTATTTTGAGCTGCTAAATCCGGGTAAAACCATCAATGGAGAACGCTACCGAACACAATTAATCCGTTTGAAGAGAGCAGTAGCCGAAAAACGCCCGGAATAAGCGACCAGACACGAGGCAATAATTTTCCATCATGACAACGCTCGGCCCCACGTTGCTATTCCGGTTAAGAACTATATGGAAAACAGTGGATGGGAAGTTTCACCTCACCCGCCTTATAGCCCAGACCTTGCCCCTTCTGAATACCATTTGTTTCGGTCGATGCAGAACGCCCTCACTGGAATACGATTCACATCAGAGCAAGATATCAAAAATTGGCTTAATTCATTTTTGGCTGCCAAACTGGCCCAGTTATTTTGGGATGGTATCCACAAATTGCCAGAAAGATGGAAAAATGTCATAGCTTCAGATGGGCAATACTTTGAATAATACTATTGTACATGTTTTTCTTAAATAAACGTAAACATTTTGAAAAACCGCACGACTTGAGGTATAAAATTTTATTTTATTTTCTACACCTCAAATCTTGTTAACTTGAACAAAAAGTACAAAATTGAAATAAAATAATAAAAAAAAATGTTTAGAAATACAAATGAGTATAAAATTATACAAATGAGTACTTTCAGGGTACAGGATTTGAAAAGAGTACGGTTTGCGAAAAAAAAAAATACAAAACTCAGTAAATGAGTATAGTTGGTCACCTAAGGAAAGTAGATTTGATCTTATTTTGTTTAGAAATCAATAGAGTACATTTTTTCCAGTAAACTAGCCGTTAGAAGTCACTATATTTTGAATGAAATGAAAATTTCTTGCTAAATCCGTTATAGGCCTCTTGCTGCTTTGCTCAGATATGACAATGAGAAACCTATTAACCTAACTTGAAATTTGAAAAATGTTAGTTGATACATTCCCTCTCACTGTAGGTGTTTTTATGTTTTCAACGCACCAGGTATTAAACTAAAAAGTTACCATTACATGAAAAAATATGAGGAAATTGTATACTTGCCCATACTCAACAAATTTTAGTTTTAAAGTGTTCGAAATTTAGTTCATTCTTTTATATTATAATAAAGACCAAAAAATGTCTTTAATGCCGACGAGATTGGCCTTTTTTCCAAGTGCTTACCTGATAAAACACTTATTTTTAAAAATGACATGATAGGCTCTGAAAAATTCAAATCATTAGTTATAGAAAAGGCTCGTTGTTTTTCTGGTTGTAAATCTCTACCCCTAGAATATGATGCTAACAAGAAAGCCTGGATGACAGTCAAAATATTCAAAGGATGGCTCATTAAAATCGACAAGAAAATGATTAAGGAGAAACGAAAAATATTACTTTTCATTGACAACTATACAGCTCACAACATAATTCAGTCATTGAAAGTTAAATTTTTTCCGTCCAATACAACATCTAAGCTACAGCACTTAGATCAAGGAATAATAAAAACTTCAAATCCGCTGACAGAAAGGAAGTTGTTAGGAAACTGATAACAAATATGGAACAACAGTCAGCTTTATCTATTAATGTACGAGGATATATTGAAAAATTCTTAGCCTACTATAGAACCAAACAAAATTTCAATGTCAAAATATTTTATTACTCAACATATTCTCCTCTTAATTGGATACATTTATTACAATGAACCTGAAACGTCTCTAGACCTTTCAAAAAAATGTTTCCTCTTGCTCTGCAAACCAGGCCTCCACAGCTTTTATTACCTCCACGTTAGAAGAAAATTTACGATCTTTTTAACTTAAACCTGGTGAATAAGGGGGGTGTACTAGTAATTCAAACCCTAAATCACGAATTTTTTGCATGGTAACATGTGATTTGTGTGGGGCGTTTTCCTACAAAAACAAAACACCTTTGGATAGCTTTCCGCGTCGTTTCTCTTTGATTTTTTCCTGTAGAGTGGTCAGCAACATCGATTTTTGGACTCAAAACTTCTTAGGTCTTGCAGAACCAGAGTGTCGCCATTTCATCGATTGTTGCTTTGTTTCTGGATCGTAGAAATGTACCTAAGTCTCATCCATAGTAACAATTCGGTTTAAGAAGTCTACAGCGTTTTCAAATCGAGCACAGATCGAACGCGATGCTTCTACTTTTGCACGCTTTGGTTCTACATTCAAATATTGGGGGATCCATTTTGCAGCAATTTTTCTCATGTCCAAATTGGCGTAATCTATATGATGAACGCGTTCGTATGAAATATTCAGTGCTTCAGATATCCGTTTTAGCCCAATTCAACGGTCTGATAAAATAATGTCATGAACTGCATCGATATTTTCGGGGACTAACACAGAAACTGGCCTTCCCGATCGGTCATTATCTTCAATGGAAAATTTACATCTTTTGAAGCTTGCAGTCCAATTTTTCACGAAAGACATTGATTACCAAGGGTATTAAGCATATATTCGTAAATCTGCTTACCTCTTAACACTTTTGAGTTGAGTCCATAAAAATAAGGCTACTTATTTTGTTTTATATACATTTTTTAAAACTATTTCAAAATTGTTTTGGTAAAGAGTTCATATTTTGAACGATAACTAGACATTAAAATAAACCCCATTCTTTATGAATACATTGTAATTTTAGAGGGCCAATTAGGATTCTTGAGTCACCTTTTTAAATACCTATTTGAAGGAATTATTTTAAACATTAGATTTTTTTGCAAAACTGTGCTCTAGATATGTTTTTGATGAATAAAGTAGATGGTAAAAAAAACTGATCATCTTAATGATGACCTTGGACGAATAAAAAAAGATGGCTCTAGCATAAGGGGATCATTTTTTTTAACCTGTAACCAGGACAACATGAATTTTGATCAGTCACGTCGAAATTTTATAAATTTTTATCGAAAATTCACCCAACGGCCAACCTGTATACCTAAGTAAATAAAAAACATTCAGATATCAAAAAATGTTGCGTTTATTCAAATACAAGACATGTGAAAACTAGAATATGTTTTTTCAATATAAAAATAAAACATAATAAACATAACATGATAAGCCATACCTAATATAATAACATAATAAAACTTTAGGAGTTATTTAATTTAGTTTTTTTTAAATATTTTTCCGGATTTTTCATTTCCGGATAATGTTGAATTAAATAGTCACTGCATAATTGAACCATTTGATTTGTAGGTTTCATGTTTAATATCTTTCAATTAAACTTGATTCCCATTCCCATTCTTCCAGATACTGAAAACATGTGTTGTAAAACTCCACCACTTTTTCTTTAAAAATATTCGATATAACTATGCCGTCATCTTCTAGCCTTTTTAAATTTTGTCGAACTTACAGGGGCAGAAACAAACTTGCTATCCTGTCAGTAATTTTGGTTTTAAGGTCCTTATAAATGATATTTGTTTCCACCATAGAAATATCCTGTCCTTCTATCTTTAAAACCGTGTTATGAAACATTGACGACATATTATGGAGAAAGAAAAGCCAAGATTCGGTTTCAGGATTTTCAAAATAATTTTTAATAATTGTCGGAGTTCTTTTATTAAACGCAAAATACGATTTTAATACAGGAAATATTTCTAGCACGTGCTCAACAGCTGGTCGTAACTCTAACCACCGCGTAGCACTGTAACCCAAAATTTTTTTATATTCTATGTCTACAAAATTGGTAAAAATATTATTTTTCCCGGCTCTTCGCATGCCTCCAAAGTTAGTGTTGTCGGCACAAAACCCTAATATCTTGCTAAATTATGTTTTTTTAAGACCTCTACAATTTATTCGTTAACTATGTCAGACGTTTCTCCTGGCAAATCCTTTACTTCAATCATTTTTACCTGTATTCTAAACTTGTATGAGAAATATCTGACAGTAAAGGAATAAGTTTAATTTCTTTGTGATTTGAGGCGTCTGTATTCACTGATACAAATCTTAAGTTTCTCAAATCTTCAGCGAATATTTGATTTGCGTAAGGGTCAAGTACATCGGTGATTATAGCTTCGCATTTGATCCTAGAGCATGAGAATTTAGAATCGAAACTTGCAGAAGTTTACAGTCATTGATCGAAAAGATTGATTATGCTTAACTGTATGGTATGCCCGCAAACCTTCAGATGTAGCTATTTTCTTCTCGGCAGTTTCAAATTCTTTTTTCTTAAAATATGATATCATATTACTGCTTACATAGCTCGTTTGTGTTTAACTGTTTTTCTGTGGTTTTCAATGTCGCTTTTTCTACTATTTGCAATAGAACACGTACTTCTACATTTTTCACTATATACTTCACTAGGATCACTATTATTACTTTCTTTATTAATAAATGTATATTTTAATTTTAATTCATCGTTTTGCCACCATGATAATAATAAGGTAAGTTTATCCATATATGTAATACTTCTATATGGATAGTTTCTATAAGTGGAAGGAGGCTGTTTCGACTGTTGAACACAGAATGGCAACGATTTCTCTATCATCCGAGGTTTCAGCTCGGTTCTGCGCATTCTCAAGCATGTGCAAAATAGAAAAAGTTTCTCAATCAAGAGAGAAAATGAATATTGTCGGCACCGTAACGTAGGGACGTTTTTTCCCATACCAACTGTCCATATTACATATATGGGTATATCACAGTAGTTAGTACGTCAGGCCACCACTGGTGTTTTCTAAGCTAAAACAAGTACTTCTCATGTACGGATTTTATTTAATGACTAACCAGGACTTATGCCCTGAAAACCAGTTTTGTACTAGTAAAATCAGTACGAATGGTCACCTTAACCTAGCACCATAACACATAATACACGGAGAACGATGAAGACAACTTAACGACAGTTTGTTATTGTTTTTCTGCGGCCGAAAGCACACTTGACATTATTCTAACATAGGCGTACCATGAGAAAGGTAAAATTAAGTTGTAAAAAATTAATTTAAACGTATGATTACATTATAGCTAGTTACAAAGGAAATTAAATATTCCAAAATATATGTATTAAGCTAGTTTTAAGAATATTAAATTGAGTCAATTTTAGTAGTTGATTTATAATAAATCATTAAAAACATTACAGGGAAATTTAGAAACACATATATATGTTTTATTTGTCCAAGTATATGACAATAAGGTAAATACCGCCACACCACCTTATATGAATACAAGATGGTTTTGTAAGATTATTACGTCACATTTTCTAAAATTTATAATTATTTATAGAAATCATATCAAAAATTGCTTCATAAAAATTTTGTAGCAATAAGTTCTTTTTGTAGTAATTAAATGGTTTTAATTTATTTAGATAAACATGTATAAAATTGTTAATGTTATATTTCTGGAAATCCTTAGGTAGATAATAAAGATAATAATATAAATGAATAAAAAATTGCAAAAATACAAAAACTTGATTAATATGAGCTTTAGAATCAAAACCGTTGGGCAGATATATAAAAAGATATTGTTATCAATTTATCCCTTTGAACGGTTGTCTTTCTCTTATTATTCATTATAAAAAGTGTATAGTTCTTCCAATATCAAATACAGATTATATAAAACCCTTGCCGACAATTTTGTTTGATCTACTATAGGCGTAGATACCTCATTTTATGAATTTATTATTTTTATAAATACTTTTAAAAATATGTGTATCTTAGGCGAGAAAGTATTCGTTAAAAAGCAATCGAATGATTATTAATTGGACTGCATTATACGCCATTCTACTTGGAACGTAGAAAAAAATAAAAATTATAAAACGTAAATAGACGAGTAAAATGTACCTGCCTGTAAGGGAGTTTGGTTTAAACAGGGTTCCTGACATGAACTGAGCCCTTTTGTACCCCATTCGTATATTAGAACTTTGGTTCTTTCATTTGACGCAAATAATCTTGTTGCCTTCGAACTTTATTTGACAATTCTGTTATTGCCATACGTTTATTCAGTTTTTTGTGTTTAAAACCATATGCTGACAAAACTTGACGCAATGTTTCTAATTGTATTTTGGATAATTTGCTACCTTTTGTTGTATTATTTCTAAGTCGCCACTCTGTTCTCCTTGACTGATTCGTGAATAAATTGGAAATTTATTTTCTCTAGTTAATTCAGCAATTCTTATTATGATTGCATTATCAGATTGCTGAATATTTTCCTTTTTTAAACATTCTAATATATTTAAAATAATTTGCCGTTTTGTATATCTAAATCTTCATTATTAAATTCATACCTGTGCAATTTCATTGTCTTCATTCGCCTATGGTCTAAGGAACGCTATATTTCTATTTATTTAAAGAAATTTATGAATTAAATAAATCTCACCAAGCCACGCCACTGCTTAACGCAGACTGCCTAGCAGGAATATTTCGAAGAAATTGTGTACGTACGCCTTCCGACAGCTTCGGCCAATAGAAATGCATTTATGTTTACGATTCGAAGTTTTCATTGGTAAACAGTGGAGATGATGAGTCCACGTGGACTGATAGTTTGTTAGATGTTCACCGAATTTTAGACGGGGAGTGAGCATTATTTTTCATTTCTTAATTTGTTATTGGAAGAACTATACATAAAGTAGTACCTATATCTTTGGGTCCACTATCAGCTATAGAAATATATACAAATTGTAACATTGAGGAATTTTCGTGAGTAAAATATTATACCTAATGTACTTTTTACAGGAAAATATTCTTCTAGATAGTCAACAGAAGCTAAAGTTAATAGATTTTGGTCTCTGTGCAAAACCCGAAGGCGGTATGGAAAATCCTCTATTTACGTCTTGTGGTTCACCTACATATGCAGCTCCAGAACTTGTTCAAGGAAAACAGTATTTGGGTACAGAAGTAGATGTGTGGGCCATGGGTGTACTGTTATACACTTTATTGGTAGGAGCTCTTCCTTTTGATGATTTGAATATAGATAGCTTGTATAGAAAGATATTGGTAAGAACTATTTCTTATATTTAAATATATAACATAATTTTTGATTAGTTTTATTAAAATACGGTTCAAAATAAAAATGAATAAATAATATTTTGAGAATATTAACTGTTACTGATATTTATAAATTAATATTTTTTTATAGTCTATTTTCATGTACGAGAGAGTTATAAAACCTCCCTTATTCCATAACATAGTACAGTCATATTAAATATTATTACAGAATCATCTCAATATTTGAATATTGGTGAATGTTGAATGCAACAGTAATTTTCCTTGTATCCTGTGTTTTTTCATTCTTTTAATGTGTCCGTACCATTGTATTCTTTTTGCTTCAATTCTATTTACTATATCCTCATTTCTAATATATTCTCAATTTCGTAGATCATAAGTTCTCTATACTCCTTATTTCCAACTTTCACTGGTCCATTAATTTTCCTAATTATTATCCTCTCATATATCCTTATTTGTTCTTCATTCATATTTGTTAGTCTCATAGTTCCAGCAGCGTATGTAACTACTGGTTTTATCGTAGCCTTATAGACACTTAGTTTGGTTGTTCGGCGTATTCTCTTGTTCTGAATTATAATTTTATACTTATTATATGCCCTATATACCGATTCTTTGTTTTGTCTCATTTTTTGTGTCATTTTTGTTGCTTACCATAGTTCCTAAATTCTTAAAGGTGTCGACTACTTCGAAGGTGAGGTCATTTATCTTTACTGTTTCTTGTTTGTGTAGTTGCCTCGTTCTTTCTTTCAATTTCAATATATTTTGTCTTTTTCTGATTAACTTACTTTTTTCTGCTTATCTTACAATTTTTCTAATGTGTTCTCTAGACTCTTTCGGTCCCTTGCTAATAGAGTTAAATCATCAGCATTTATTCCAAATTCCTTAGAAATAATTGCTTTAAATATTAAAAAAAAACATTTTAATAATCTTTATTGATCCTCCAAAACTACCATGTATAAATGGGGGAGGAGGTCTATTCCAATGTGTTATAATCACTCGGAATATGAACGTCGAAAACATACCTTTTGGTATTTGAATTATTAAGAACTCAACCAATGTTAATAAAGTATTGTCAACTTACTAAATAAAATTTTGTTAATATCACAATTTGTGTAGAAAACATCACTGTAAAATTATAATTGTTATTGTTTGTGCATTCATTCATTTATATGTATAAAAAAGGAATTTAAGCGAGATCAACAAAGGATACTGTGTTTCAACACTACTAGGTAGGCAACCCTATCGACAAGTTCCTATCTATTGATTAGAAATTAAACAATTTATAAACAAGATCATGCTTAATAATAAGTCTTTTTCATGTATCCGTTGGTTTGTCAAATACCTACTTTTGTAGTTTAATACAGATATACGAGGCAAACCAATAGTTGGTGTACTGGATGGTTATTCGTTCATTCTTAGAAGTGATCCGTTTCCATAGTCTCAATTTATCTTCCCCACGCAGCGAATCACCTTTTTTTTGGTTTATTCCAAAGCCTAAATCTGAATAATTCTTGGAATTTGCTTACCATCGAGAACACTGTTGACACTAGCACATTCACTGCTGGTCTTGAGCTAACTGGTGAGCTAGTCGCCTGGACCTTGTAACTATAGGGGACCTATTGGCATATTTTGAGTTTTGGGTGTGCACGGGAAGTATAAATAAGTAATAAGTAATAAATGGAAAGAAGTGGATGAAGAAAGTATTTCCAATTTACAGACGAACATTTGAAATCAATTTTTGGAAACAAACATTGATTTGGAATGGTTATGAAAAATCCCAAATATCTAGGAGTATCCACAAATTTTCGTTCCCAACTCTTCCACCCTCCTCCACTGGTTTGGAGGATCAATTGAGGGTGTCGCTTCCTTATATCAAAGGTATAACAGACAAACCCCAAGGAATTCGCACAATCTTCAAATCCCCTCAGAAACTCCCACCTAATCAGATAAGTCAAAGATAAAATATCCAGTGAACACCATGGAGTGTATGAAATCCTCTGCTCAGATTCCTCAGTACCTATATTGGCCAGACAAATCAACGTATTTCCGTCAGAGCAAAGAAACACTTGTCTGTCACTAACTCCGATATTTCCTCAACCTTTGCCCAATATCTTGTTCGTACCGGACACACAATCGATTTCAATAGAATCGCCCCACTTCGCTCCTTCAAGTCCAGAATTATTTGAGAAGCTATCGAAATAGAGACACGCCCAAACTCTCTGAATACAAGGGGCGACAGCTAGACATTACCGGCAACCTGGAAACACCTTCTTCATCCAATTCTTTCCAACACCACTTCGGCCAACAACATTTCCTCTAAAACTCCACGTGAAGCCGAATTCTACATATTCAATCTCTATCAAAATATGATTTGACACTGACCATTTGCGTAATTAATATTATTCAATAGATCACCTACATCATGAACATCAAAATAAAAATAATAAATCAAAATAAAAATAATAAATCAAAATAAAAATAATAAATCAAAATAAAAATAATAAATCAAAATAAAAATCTTTCTTGGATAGTTATTAATAACTGTGGGAAGGTTTGTATTTGTAGTATGGCTCGTTATTGTGAGAATTAATGTTGGATATGCCCAATATTTTTGAGTGAACTATTGTAGCACTTTAGTTGTGTCTCTATAGGTATTTGGTTTTAGCCAAATTCTCACAACAGATAGAATGTGTTCTACGATTTCTTGATTTCTGTTGCAGTTTCTGCATCGTTCTTTCGTTTTTCTTTTCTCATATACTGATATTTATAAAGATCTGCCCATCTTGGACGACGAAAAAGAGTGTGCGCAGCATCATATACTTCCTCACAGTATCTACATAAGTCATTTATGGCCATTTGCATGTCAAATAAGTATTTTGAAAACATTGTTGATCTGATAGGGGTTAAGTCAGGTAGCGATCTACTTCCCCGTGTGTTGTTTTAAGCTAAGTTTCTATATGTGGTATGAGTTGCCAAGTCCATCTCTCATACTTCCCAGTATACAACTTTTTCTGAAATTTTTGCTCTAGCTGCTCCTGTATGTTCTCCTGGGACTCTCTCATACGCCTCTGTGTTTTTACTCTACTACTTTGCGTTACATTTCTGTTAAATGTTGCAGAGTCCTGTATGGGTACAGCATACAGAATTTGAGAGTGCATAATTGTTGTGAGTATTAATTTTTTGCTTCCATTGGGTCTTCCAATGTTTGGTATCAATTTAATTAAGTCATTTTCCTGTCTTACCATAATCCTAGGTATTTAATTGCTACTCCTAGTGGACTAGCTTAGCGCAAATGATCTTCAAGCGTCAAATATCCACTATCAAAACTATATAATTTTACTTACTACCGTGGCTGCTTTCAATTTTTGCTTCCAATACTGTCTTAACAATACACGAATTTCATGTTTGTCGCATTCCATACTATTCATTATAAAAACGTACTGCGTCGTCAAGAAACAGAGAGATGATTGCTCTGTTCTGTTTCTCTCTTTTCTATTTATAACTTGAGCTAGTTTGGCTGGAACCACTTTACCATTCTTTGTAGCGTTTGCTATATTAGTCAATACTTTTCAATACTTCTTTTTCTTCTTCTTACGTTAGGACTAGGTCCTGTATTTTCATCAAGGGTTTGCCAGGAGTAGTTGGGATGCTTAGGACCAGCTTTCATACCAACTTATAGGTGGTCGTCCAGGAGGTCGAGTTGTGTCTGGTTTCTTTTCCTTTGCAATTTTTGCTAACCGTTCATTTGGCATTCTGTCAACATGGTCTCTCCATTCTCTTCTGCGGCTCCTTGCCCATCTTACTACATCCTGAATATCGCACATGTCCCTTATTTCTTCATTTTTCTTCCGATCGAGTAACGTATGTCCTGTTATTGATCTCAGAGTCCGCATTTCTGTTGTTCTTAGGAGCCATTTAGTGGTTGTGTTTTCCGCTCTACTTTCTATTGCATATGTCATGACCGACCTTACGCAGGTTTTATATATTCTAATTTTACATTTTGTGCTCATGTATTTATTTCGCCAAATTAAATCTCTGAGGTATCCTGATATTAATGCTGCCTTCGTTGTTTGTGCTTTTACTTCTTTCTTTAGATTTCTATCGCTTGTTATGTTTGTCCCTAGATACTTGAAGGACATCACTTGTTCTACACTCTGATCTTAGATCGCTAGTTTACATCTTCTCAGTTCTTTAGATATTGTCAGAGATTTTGTTTTTTTTGTGGATATTTGCATGTTGTACGTATTCGCTATTTGTTGGAATTTATATAGGAGCTTCTGTAGGTTATCTTCGTCTTCCGAGATGATTACTGCGTCATCAGCATAGCATATTATTTTTATTTTCAATACTACTAGGCAATATCATCCACCAAACTTATTATGGTTGCACTAACGAACACATCCATATTTAACAGATCATCATATATCATATTCCACTGAGTTGGACTTGTGGGACCTCACTAATCACTTGTTTGGTCTTAGGTACTCCTTCAGCTTTATTATCTTACGGTCTGCGAGATTTTTGAATTCAGTGTGCTTTTCAAAAGGTTATGTTGGCGTTTTTATTTCTTTGTGTCATCTTAATGAATTACACATTTATAAGCCGTTTTATCCTCTAAGTATACTGTTTTGTAATAATAAATTTTGTTATATGTATTGTGAACAATCTACAACTGTGCGTTGGAGCATTTTTTATTTCGGCAGTATCACGTGTCGAACTTTGTTTTTAGAATCAGTAGTGTAGTAATTTTTTTCGACAGCTTTGTTTTAATTGGTATTTGTCTAAGATTTATTATTTCGTAATTATTTATATATCGTAATTTACCTCTTCCTTGTCGAATATCCGGCATGGCGCGCCAAGCTTACCAATGAATTAGTTCATCTCAACGATATCTGTTTAATTGTGCTCTCCCTTGCTTACTACTGGCGTTCCGAGCCCAATCTCTCGCTAAATCAAAGGTAATCAAACCGCGACAACTAGGGATACCGTTTCTACAGTAGTCAAATAAAAGGCTACTATAATTTCAGAAGATTTTCAATTACTTGCGTGGTTGGTTGGCCATGCCTACGTAGTTGTATATCTAGTACTAGAGTTTAGTTTTGACGAACCTGTTATGTTTTATTTGAACAATTTCAATGGCTTATAAGGAATTCTAAACAAATCAGTAATAAACATGCTTTATTATTTGCTAAAATTTGTATCCATTTAATAATTTTTGAAAGTTAATCTGGCAAATATATGCATGGTTTGCTGAAGAATTCTATTAGTAAAACGTATTCAATAGTTGGTAGTGGTCCGAAAGGTTTCTTGGTTAAACTCCAATGTAAACCCAAATTATGATACAGTCTTTCATTTTCATTATTCAAAACGTTTTTTAATCGATGTTTTATTTTTTTATTCATTATTACACTCGGATAAACTGAAAATCCGACAGTACAACAAAAACACAAGCAACTTACAAATAATATTTTCCAATTTAGAGCAATACTTTTTCTTAATACTTTGTTTATCCTTTTAATAGTGTATTTGTATTCGTCAGACGAAGCGAACGAGATTAAGTTGTTTGGCATCTCTAATGGAAAGTGGTTACATAATCCGAATATTGTTATATTTCCGTCAGGCCTTATTACGACTGGTTCTCTTTGGACACTGAGGGACATTACAATGTAGCGAACCTATTATTTGAATATGCTATGTAACTAAAAAACTGACATTGTCAAATTTCTTCTCCCTCCAATTTTTAAATAAAACTTGAACTATGTACATATTTTGTTTAGTGAGTGAAGCAATTCCATGAAAAAATTAATAATAATAATATAGATCTCTTGCGATTCTTAACGAAGAAGTAGAAACTTAGAGGTTATACGTCATTATAATTGACATTTATAAATTATATATTTATGAAAGGTTGATATAAGGAGCATATCATAAGAAGGGTTTGGTATGAATGTAGGAATTGTAGATGAATTGAGGTATGCCCAGTTGGAAAATTAAATATCATAATTCATTATTGAAAAATTTTACAACGTGTAACATAGCGCAAACCTTCTGCATTTAGACGGACTCACAGATATACACAGAAATTGTCCTTACCTTCACCATCCATAATATATTGTAATTGAAAAGTGTTGACGGCTAAATATTTTTTATGGTGCCGAGATGTGGAGATACCTGTTGATATTGACCTTGAACTTCTGTAAGCTGAACTATTCGGAGACTTGTTTTGGTGGCTGATTTCACAGGCTTCCACTTTTCCCGACTCCTGATAAATTGACGTTCTGCGCGTCTGCAGATGGTCGGGTGTTCATGAGCCACGTCTGCATGTGAGGTAGGTATTGCAAATACTGCTCTAGGTGTAATTATGTTGGACAGCTCGGAAGAGTGTCTGCAGTGTAGTATCGGTACAACAGAGTCAGATTAGCGGACCTTATCCTATGCTCAAAGCTGTCCAAGTTTCTGATTAACTCCGAATCGCCTATTTTTTGAAGTGTTCTTTTCTGTAATATGTCGAGCAACCTCAAAATATGGCTTGGTAAATTCTAATATGCGAGCAATACTCCAAAGATATGGAATCTGGGCATTATAGTAGACTAAAAGTTGTTACAGAGTATATATATATATATATATATATATATATATATATATATATATATACATATATATGCATCTAAATGTTCATCATTTTAGGTCCCTTCTGTTTCAAAATTAGTTTTTTTTTGATAGTTTTTAATAGAAAGATAAATTTTGACGTTTCGACTTTTCTTTAAGTCTTTATCAAAATATATTTCTTTTAAAAACCATAAAAAAACTAATTTTGAAACAGAAGAGACCTAAAATCAAGAACATTTAGATGCATTTATTTATTTATATATATATATATATATATATATATATATATATATATATATATATATATATATATATGTAATTTCTTATTTCTTAGACATTTTGATATGTTTATGTTTCTAAATGTTCTTGATTTTAGGTCTCAAAATTAGTTTTTTTTTGATAATTTTTAGAAGATAGAGATAAATTGACGTTTTGACTTAACTTTTGTCTTTATCAAAACATTTTTTATATACACAGTTTGTTAGTTTTCTCTTTATCCTCCATGAACTTAACCTGGATTCTTATTTATGACACGTCGGACAAAAACACACTGATCTGCGTATGATTAATTTAGTTTATTTTTATCTCCGATGTCTTAAAAATTAAAATACTTAGACATTTTTTCAGGCTTGATACAATCAGATGAAGTCGAGATAACTGAATATATCTTTATTATTCAGCTTTCCTTAACAGGTTTCTTGAGACACAAATGTGTTTTTGTCAGATGGTCAAATATACAATGTGATTTTGTTATCAAAGCCTGCTCAAAATATGGTCATCACACCAAAACATCATTTCTTCTTTTCTCTTCTGAGTCATTTGTACTAAATCTGGCGAATATCCAATTGAACTTTAATTCATTAATTTTGGCCATTGCAATAACGGATGTGCGACCTGGTGCATTGTCTTGATGAAACAATACTTTTTTACATATCAATGGTGCCGTGAATGCCCCAATTTTTAGAATTTCATTATAACCGGACAGGACCGGCTTCACTCGTGGACGAGTTCGTAACAGTAATAAACGAAGAATTAAGACAACTTATCACTGAATTTATTATTAACCTCAACCCAACTACACTACGAATAATTAACTTAAAATAATATTGTAACGTTTTTCGTATTTATTTACACTCTTTCTATTCGTGGGGTGAATCAATAAACACTGTCTTATACGTTCTTAATTTATTTACACGTTATACACTATTTTTAATAATTCATTTAAAGATATTACTTAAATAATTACTGCGATTACTTTACTAATTTGTTCTTTTCACTATGACAGTTTATTTTAAACTAACTGCGTACATTATGTGGTTATATACCTATCCCAAACGAAGTCTCTAAATATAGAACAAAAAGAAACAAATAAGTATATCTTATAAAAAATTGTCTACACTCAAACATCAAACGAATTCACCAAATTTTTAACTCCTCTATATAACAAAATATATGATAAATTACCGACTAAAAGTAATTATCTCTTGAAGTTTTGCTTGATTTTGTTATTCAATTCCTTCGAGTGGAATATTTATAAGTTTTGAATTTATTGATAAATAGTGAAGAAAAGTATCTGCCACAATTTAAGTTTTATATTTTACTCTACATATTTCTGTATTTTCACAGACTGGTAAATATGAAGAACCAACATTCCTCTCATCAGCTAGCCTTCGGTTAATAAAATCTATGCTTCAAGTTGATCCTAAAAAGAGAATTACCATTAAATCATTAATTTCGCATCCATGGCTTACACTCGGGATACTAAAATCCATAGAAGTGACAAGTCAGAATTCTAGGGGATATCAACGTGATTGCGTCGAACTCATGGCTAGACATTACCACGTGGAAAATAAAACGATGTGGCAGCATTTAAAAAAATGGAAATATGACTATCATACTGCTACTTATTTATTATTGTTATATAAAAAGAAGAAAGGATCCAGTCTTAAATTGAATGATGCAGCAAAGAGAGCTTCTGTAGATATTGATAAGGTAATATTTAATCAAAAGTACTTAATATACGAGGGCCGTTTTTTTTAACCACCGATAGGCTATAAATAAAAGTTCATATAAAACAACAATTTTATTACTAAAAGATTGGTACACTTACGGTTACTTTTAACATAATCACCGAAGCGATAGAGAAATTTGTCATATATGTGGACAATCTTTTCAATACCCTCTTAAAAGAAAGTTGTCGCCTATGTAGACTAACCGTTCAGTAGCATTAGAGTACAAAACAGACTTTGAAGATTCTGGAAATTCCGTAGACAAAATAGTAATGATGAATCTGCGATTTACTTTAACCATTCTCTCAACTTGTTGAACCAGGTCATCTGAAATGACAGATTTTCGTCCTTGGCCCCCTTCATCATGCACTAAACTTCCAACACTATTCACGCGACTCATTCTTCCATGGATATCTGTAGCACCATGGCCTTCGGCCTGTAAAAAACGAATCATACTTCGCAATTCACACTTGGCGGGAGCATTAATAATGGCGTACATGTTTACGTGGCTGTAGCACAACGCCGACTGACGCCTGAATGTCGACAATGGCGGAGTGTGTAATGCGAGAGCTTCGCAGTCGCCTACAGTGCATGCTCGCGTAGCGTCTGCATGGAGCCATCGAGGTTAAAAAAACGGCCCTCGTATTAAATTTATTCCGTGGGATTTTTTACTGTATAAAAATATAAAACGAAAAACGCATACAATTATGTAAGTACGTAACTACCAAGTACTTTTATAAATATAGATTTTAGTCCACAATCATGTTAGATCTAACGACCTCATCCAAAAAAAATAACATGCCATTTCCAAATTATAAAATATTTTTTTCCTTTTGAAGAATAACCAGTATAAATAAAACTCTTGGTACAAAATGTTTTTTTAAATGCTTCAAACCATAGATATATACAATATATATGCACATATACTTTATTTCGCATCTTTATGGATAAATAACTCTATTAAACCAACTTTATTGTCAGATATATACATACTGGTTTCTGCCCACCCCATAATCCATTCATTAAATTTCAAAATAATACACTATATTGTCAAGCGAAAGTCGAAACAGTATTTCTTACAAACCAAAAATAACAGTGCTAATTATTTGTTTACGAGATTTATAGTTTATTGATGAGTGCGACAAGTTAAAACTTGTAGGTACCGGCTGATTCGTTTATTATTCTTTAACTGTGAATTATTTCTTCGGTGTTTATGATTGTAGTTTAGTCCTAGTTAGCCCTGTAAGACGCAAGAACGTGAGTGATTTATACTTTTATGACCGTTCATATTTGAATTGTTTTCGTTCTCGCAAATTCAGATATGTAAGTTTTTAAATGAGTAAAACCAAGAAACTACTCGTGCTTTAATCGCAAGTCTTCACGGTCTAGGTAATGTACCGTGGACTACAATATGAAAAAATTTGCATCCACCAGGAGCTATGACGATAGAAAACGTTCAGGGCGACATTGAAAAATCACAATCACAAGATGAACGTATTGTATTAATCAGTAAAAGTGATCGACGACTTACGGGCTTATAGATTGCAGCTGAGATCAATGAGTCTAGAGATCTGTGTCTGAGTACTTCTACAGTGAAAAGCAGATTGAGAGAAGTTGGCCTTTTTGGATGGGTGGCAGTGAAAAAACCTCTTTTAAGACGTCAGACTAACATCAAGAGATTGCAATGGGCTAGATAACATGAAAATTGGACTGGTTTTTTGGTGTAAGAAAAGAGTGTTTGTGCGCAGGTCAAAAGAAGAACGGATGTTAGATCTATGTGTAATCCAGACTGTAAAACACGGCAGAGAGTCGGTGATAATTTGGCGATATTTTGGACGAAGTGCGACTTGAGAGAGAGAGAGAGAGAGAGAGAGAGAGAGAGAGAGAGAGAGAGAGAGAGAGAGAGAGTAGAAATTGAATAGATTTCTAAGAAATAAGGATATAAAAAAATATCAATGGAAAATGTACTACTTTCTGGTTAGCAAATGATCGGCAGGATATTATTTTCCAGCTTGACAACGATTCTAAGCATTCCTCTAAACTATGCAAAGAGTATTTGAAAGAATTGGAAAGAAAGAATGTACAGAAAGTAATAATTGGGTCGTCACAGTCACCTAAACTCAAATTGAGTTGTTCTCAAACACTACACTACGATTTGCTAATATAAATTTGGAGGAAAAAAATTTTGAGTTGATGAGACAAATAATAATTTCAATGCATTGACAATTCCACATATTTAGTATATCTGAATCTTCACATTACTGGCCGACTGTAGGGAGTACATATATTAAAATGTTGTGTTCAAGTGATATAATTAAGACTAGTATTGGGCTTTTAACACGTTTGTTATATGAGGCAAGCATGAGATAGGCAAGAGAAATAAATCGTTCTTTTCTCGATTCTAAAAACAAAAATGATGTCAACAGCTCAATAAAAAAGATTAGGAAAATCTAGATACTGTTTTGCGATTTCTATATTTTTACCCTTTCTATAAATTATTTTTCTTGTTATGGAGTTATTTTACTCGAAACAAATTATCCTAATAATGCTCGTGTCCCATTTTTATTCCTATCAATATTCAGTAATTTATTGTTTTTGCTTCTGTTCATATCTCAAGAAACATGTACATTGTTTTTCATTGACTGATTTTTAGGAAAGTACCTTCAAGAAGAGGCCCGTTCTTCGAAGTATAAATTCACCATCTGCAGTAGAAACTCCACATAAAGCTACTGATTCACAGTATATCAATGAGACCAACATTTTTTTGACAAGGTCGCAAAGAGAAGCCGGAGATGCTTGCAATAACAGTACACCAAATCACACTCCAAAGAACACAATTAATAATTTCTTAGAACCCTCGAAACCATCTATTATAAGGAAACCTTATAAAAGATTAAGAAGTCCTGGTCCTGATGACATGTCACCAGGTTAGTTGTTTTATTGTCACTTCAGTACAATACTTTTTCCTGCAATAAAGTAAGTTTATGGTTTATTGTTATTGGGTTGAAAATCGAAAAGGAGTAGAGAATCACTGATTGCCTCCATGAGAAACAATGCATCATCTTATTGATTGTACAAAAACTTACTAGTGGAAACCGTTCAGTATAAATTAATTATAATTATTAATATGAATATAAATTAAAATGAATATAGATGTAAATTCACTTAAAATTCACTAGCAGGTGTCTTTCAATTCATGCACACTGGCGTTGAAATTATTAATTAATCCATTCTTTAGTTAAACAAAATTATTTCAAAAATTATCTAATTTGAACAAAGACATTTGTGATCATAAATAGTCAATATTTGCGAAGGGTTTTCTTCCAAGATTATTAAACATCGTAATAAACTCATTCTAAAGAACAAAACAGAAAAATTCCATTTCGAAGTTCCAGAGAATGACTCTCATAAATTTGCAGTCCTTGCTGTACTGCGGCTTTAATCCACGCGTTGCTCAGCACAATCCATTTTGATATTGAGATGTCACTTTTTCGTATTTTGGCATCTACTGTGGTCATGCTTCAACTGGCTAAGACTTACCATTTTCAAGTACTAATCTATATACCTGCACCTATACCTAGAAGATATTTTTTACATCTTATTGTTCCTTTTCCAAAATTCATATACTTTTCCCAGAGGGAAAAATCATATGTGATTTAGGCTTTAATCCCCATGTTTTGCAAACAAGTTTGCGACCAGTCCACATAGCCGCAGTGCCTATTTTGCTTCATTGGAAAGTATTAATTTAGTTACATTGGGGATTGGTGCGCTCATATTTGCCTTCCTCCTCCTTGTAAATGGGATTAGTGATGTTTTACTGGGGTTGATCGAGAGTTGCTCATTATTCAATTTTTGATTGTATTTAGGGCCGTTACACCTTCATCCTTGCCCCTTACTACCACTACTAGATCAGCCGTGTAGTCTAGAACTGTAAATCCAGTTGTGTCTAATAAGGATTTTTTCCACTACCAATGACTACAGTAGGGGTGATAGCTTGCTCTCCCCGCCCTTTATTGTATTAGCGGTGGGAGAGTTTTCGTTTATTTCTACTGTAATTTGATATAGATTATAAGTCACAATTGTTTTCAAGAATTTTCTGCAGTTATTTTTTGGATTGACCAAATTTCTTTGTTTTGGTTTTTTGTATTCTTTGTATTTGAGTAACTGGATTTTTATATCCATTTTTTGAAATATTTTATTTTTAATATGAAATATAAAAATGTATATAATCAGTTGATTAATTAATAATTTGGTATTTATTGTTTTTAAATTGAACAATTTCTTTTTCTACTCCAGTGAATTCTGTATATTTTAATCAATTAATGTTCCTACCCATTTGCAAGTCAATGTACCTACGATCACGAAAGCCGGATTGCCTAGGAAGCGCATTAAATGGACAAGTGAGTTGAATTCATTCATTATGCGCTCCTATTACAGAGCAACCAACATGGAGTCCGATATGACCACCTACCGATCGCCATTCATCGTCATTTTGTTGAGAGGTACCCAGAATTGCAGCATTTAACTGAACAATGAATAGCTGACCAGAGTATTGTTTATTGTGAAGAACAATTCGCTTCTTGCACATATCCTGCAGCAAATACGAGCAGAGGTCCTTCTAGATTTTCAAAGAATAGATGATCATCTCGCATCGCAAGATACAAGCGGTACACACTATGAAAGATAAAATCACCAACAATCAAACTATACTCGATTCTAGACAATGCCGAACCAAATATCGTCGTTAAAGTGTCACTCGAAATGCACAAGGCATTAGCGGAATTTGAGGGCAGAAACCCTATACGTCGTCCAAAATTAACTATGCTGAGGACCAAAAAAAAACTCAAAGAACATCATTGCAGGAGTCGACTACTATACACTAGAGCGGCTTCATTCATTTATTTATTGTGGAGCTGTTGCAGTACTCCGTCTACATAATCAGCAAATATACGTGATAAATAACATAATTGTGCACAACCCTCTAAACGCTTGAGAAATTACATTAGACAAATTTTCAAGAAAATAGGTACTCACACACAGCACTCGGAACATCAACAACAGTCGCTTGAGAATATTGATCTGCTCCTGCAGAAGCTGAAAGCGAAATCCAAACGTTTACCACGATACATTAAGTGCACAAAGAAGAAGCTACACAGTAACACTTTTCATGGCAACCAAAAATTATTTTACAGGAAACTTGTAACTACGCACAATAAAAACACCAATCAACCTATACCATCGAAACAGACATGTATGTGGTGAACTCCCAAAATCCACAAGAGAAATGCCAACTGGATAGCAGCCGAAAAGATGCGATTAAATATTGTTCTGATTCAGTTTGACGATTTCACACTGAAACAAATCACTGACGTACTCCAAAATACTAACAACTGGAAAGCATCGGGAGTTATATAAGAAATTCCAGAGCGTGCACAGGGAATTAGCGAAGCAATTTTCTCACCTCCTACAGAACTCAAAAGATATCCTTTTTTAGCACTGGGTTCCACTCATTTGCTTCGAAAGAGCTCCCAGACGGATAACCCCACTCAGAACAGATTTATCAAGTGCCTACCCACTTAATATAAGATACAGCTTGTATCACTAACAGAATTTATAGGCACGTAGAGGAAAATAACATCTTAGCAGAGAAACAAAAAGGCTGCAGAAGAGATCACCAAGGGTGCAAAGAAGAACTTATTATGAACTCTGTGATACTTCGGCAAGCACAGAGAGATCGCCGGAATATACACACTGCTTTCGTAGACTACAAGAAAGCGTTGGGTAGTGTTCCTTATTTCTGGCTTGTGGAGGTCTTGCAGTCCACTCAACTACTGTGAACTTCCTTTCAAAAACGATGAAGGGATAGCGAACGAACCTACATCTTCAAATCGGTCCAAACTCTATCAGTCCTGACGAAATACCCATTCGTAGGGGAAAATACCAGGGCGACTCCTTGAGTCCGTTGTCTTGCAATGAATCCCCCATCTACCATGCTCAATGATACATTAAAGGGAACAGAGACACCAACTGTACCATGTCCCATCTTCTTTTCATCGACGATATCAAACTATACGCTGCGAATAAGAGTCAAATCAATCACTTTCTCGATATAACACATCGATTATCTACCCATATACAGAGTTTTGGACTATCTAAGTGCAAGACTCTACAAATCGATAAAGGCATTGTCATGAACGGAGATGTGAAATTTCCCAACGGAGCTAATTTATTGAATCACAAGCAGGCGAAAGCTATAATCCAGGATCAATATACCAAAAGAATGAGGTCACTTATGAAGTCCGGATTAAATGCAGACAACTTAGTCCAGGCAATCAACACCGATGCCACGCCTATTTTAACGTACTCTTTTTGAATTCTGGAGTGGACGAAAACAGAGTTAGAGGATATTCAGAGGTTGACACGAACAACGATGTCCAACAACTACAGCCAACACCTGAAACCATCCACAAGTAGAACAACTTTACTCCGAAAAGAGGGTGAGCGGGGTTTGATTGACCTTCTTAATCTGCATTCTCGACAGGTAATGAAACTACGTGATTTCTTTCATAGGAAATCAGAAATCTCAACTCTACACTGGATTATATCCAAGGCGGATAAGGATTACTCACCCTTCAACCTCGCATCGCCAGAATCTGACTTAAATATAGTATTGGACTCCGAGAAACTGGAATAGTGGTCACGAAAGGTACTACACGGTAGATATCATCACGACCTCAATCAACCGCATGCTGACAAACAGGTGGCTTACTAGCGGCATCTCTTTTCAGAGACCGAAGGCTTGATAGCTATCCAGGATCCGAACACAGATAATGCGAACAAACATCAGAGACCATTCAACATATAACATCTGCTTGTAGGGTGTTAGCTAATACAGACTATCTACACATGCATAACCAAGTGTGAAACATCATCCATCAAAAACTGGCCAACAAATTCGGTCATCTCCATACGTATACAGTACAGTAAGTACCAGTACAGTACAGTAAGTACCAGTACAGTACAGTAAGTACCAGCCGCAGAAGGTGCTCGAAAATGACAATTTTAGACTCTGCTACGATAGGTCGATTATCACCGATAGACAGGTGATGATTAACATAGCTGACATCGTGGTGGTTGATAAAAGAGACAATTCAGTACTTATAATCGATGTAGCTATTCGAATACACATATTATTCTCAACAAACACGTGGATCCCGCAATTAAGACTAAACAGATGTGGCACAGCGAAAATGTGGAAATAGTTCTAGTTATTATGTCAGTAGCCGGAGTCGTGCCTAAAACCCTGCACGATAACCAAAAAACACCTTCGCCGACATCCAGAAGGCTGTAATATTGAATTCTTACAACACAGTGCGCATGTTCATTATGTGCATCGAGTCTAATCCTTTTGATACTTTGTATCCGGGATAGGTAAATAATACCGGCTCTAAGCTGAGTATTGCATAATTCTTTCTCATAATAGTAAAAAATCGTCAAAAATCGTCTTTATTGGTCTGGTATGTCTCCATAATACAATTTTCGAAGTATACACTAAACACACATCATGCAATAGGAGTGTTATTCTTCCATCTAATCACTTCCAACTACCTAACTATGTAAAAAACTTATACAGGCTCAACTATAAATTTATTAAATAATTTCAAAAATTCAAAAAAAAATGAAGCTAGTTACATATTTGCTTACTAAACAAAATTGCTCTGTACTTAGATTTAAAAGAATTTATACCACACAATTTATGGTCCTCGTGTGGAGCATTATAAACTTCGACAGCTAAATGCGTGAAACTTACTTGAAAAAGGCATAGTTATGCTGAGGCATAGTTAACAGATTTTTATATCTCACATGTACATTATGTGTAGGTGTCGAATGTTTTAACTTTCTTAAGAAACACAGAAAATGAAGGTACGCAACATTCGACATTTTCAACTAATTTAATTCGTTAATTTTGGCCGAACAGTGGTCATACTTTCCTTGCTTGAAAATAAATCTACATCACACGTTTTGTACATAATATAGTAAACAACATGACAGTAGGTAAAAATAGTCAATACTATATTCACAAAGCTTTTACCTTATTTTAAAATTACGAATAGATTTATTCTTATACAAGAGTCTCAACTTAGCTTTATTAGTCCCAAGTTCTTAACAAATTGTTTGAATAGTCTCTGAGAAAAAGTAATTTTTTTCATCTCCTTTTTCAAATATTTCGAAAAATTGTGCAACGTTTTCAGCGTTAAATCCTTCAACTTTCGCAACTGATATTGCCTGTAGTGTTTCTACCGATGACTGTGGGTGTCTGGTTAAAAACCCTTTCAGTCATTTTTTACCCGCGGACTACTTTCCACTACTAAAAGGATGCTTTAAAACATCTCTTCTACCAAGACCAAAATATTTTCTTTCCATTTCAATGCAGTAATCTGCTAGCTGTTTCTACAAAACCTCAGGTAAGGCTTGTATCCTACCCAAAGATATTATGACAAGATCTTGCGCACTTCTGTTGTCTTTCACATATCGTTCAATGGTTCCTAAAATAAAAAAAATTGCCAAGAAAAGAGAAAGAAGTAAAATTAGAAAGTTTTTATCTAGTCCATTTTAAAATAAATGCACCACTTGGCATACATGTATATTAAAATTGACTATACCTTTTAGAACATGTTTTGGAGGTATTTTTATTTACATTTTTATCCCTCTGTTTCCTTTTTTTTACGTTGTCATTTGCAAAAAATTCTTAAAAAATTAAAAGTGTTCCAAATATGAGATATCTCATCTTAAATCCCCGTTGTACTGGGTGGTACAAGCGTCGCGCTTTTTGTGTTCGCACGTTTTACGAGAACGGTCGTTCATACGTCTTGACAAGGCAACTCAGAATGTGGATTAAGACACATTAATGAGGCTCCGAGTGCAAATTTATTTAAAATATGGGTTAAGCGTTTTGAAGAGACCGGTTCCACGTTTAAACCACCAGCAAAAGGTCGTCCAAGAACGTCTAGGACCGCAGACAATATTGATAGGATGAAGTACGAAAAAATCCGCATGTGTCTACTCGGAAGCGATAGGCGACTTTAAATTTGAGGCGACGAAGTTTACAACGAATTTTGAAGATGGGTCTTAAACTGCATCATTATAAGCTCCAGTTAACATAGGAATTAAAAGGTACCGACTTTGGAGCAAGGGTCGCAATCGTCAAAAGTCACCTTCCCAGCCCCCGAATCAGCATCCACCATTCACAATTGTCTGATAGTTAAATAGTTTGTTTCAAGAGAAACTACAACTCTCTTCTGTTTCCCACTCATACAGTAGCAACACAGATATCAATAAAAATGGCAAAAATATACACATCAACACAACCACAATAAGCGCAAGTGCGACTAACTCCAAGTTCAGAGCCAATTATGTCTAGAATGTGTCATCTTCTCCCTCCCACGCTAGCAACAGCTAGCAGACGCCAGTAAAGGCGTCTACGGCTGGACCGCGCTTGTTACTGTTTAAACAAATAACCATCGTGGCTCCCCGTAGATGTCTCGCTATTAAGACCTTTATTTATGTTTGTTATTTTTTAATGACAGGCTCGGTTAACCCGGAGGCTCGGTTGACCGAGACTCTGAAAACTGGGAATTTATCTACAAATATCTTGTAATTGTAATTGACTTTTACTAAACTGACTGAGCATAGAATAATTTAAATTTTGACATGCAATTTAAGCTTAATGTGTTTTATAAAACAATTATTCCGGGTCAGATAGGTGGTCACCATCATCTTTACTTTGGTTTCGTGCGATGCTTCCAAACAAAAAACCTCACCTAAAAACCGTGACCGTTTATATAATTTTTCGCGTTTTAAGAAAGTTACTAGCCTCCAGTTAATATATGAGTTGCAATAGAATAGATTCCACCCTAACATTTATATCTGACCCTGAAGGGTCAAATTATGTATGGCCTTTGTCTGTGTCAGTATATTTCGAGTCAAGAAACAGTGTGGAAGAGAAGGGAATCAATCTAAGAATTGCCAAAAGTAACAGATGTGCAGGCAGCCTAGAAGAATATTATCATCGAAAGAGATATCCAAAGAGGAAAATACTAAGTAGAATCTTTGGAGGGAAGCAAACAGAATTAGGATGGGAGAGAAGAGTCACCAATCAGCGCGGTTATAACGACAAGAAGGTTACAATGTCTGGGTCACTTAGAACGAATTGACGAAGACAGACTCTTAAAAAAGAGTTCCACGGAGATAGCAGTTGGCAAGAGGAAAAGAGGTAAAATAAAAAAAGGTGGAGGGAAGTATTGGAAGAAGACCTCTGAGAGAAAAACATCCAGAGTTGGAGAGAAAAAGCAAGGGAGCGAAAGAAATGGAGATAAATTACAAGGCTATGGACCTAAATGGTCTTCAACTCTAAAAGTTGGTAAATAACGAATAATTCGATAGCTCTTAAAATAACACAAAAAGACAATAGTGTACCAAAGTCCATTCATATCTTTCAAGAAGACTTAATTGGCTACAATCTTTATGGTATGTATGCACAACAAAAAGTGCCAATGTTATTGTCGCTTTCACGGGGACTGTTTCAGGAAACTGATGGTAAGATTAATTGTTCCACTACAACTTTGTGGGTACTCTACGTCGTTTGAGTTTTTTTTTCAAAGAATAGATAAAAGGCAAGTTGTAATGGAGTTACAACGCTTGCAAAAACTCAGAATAGAATATCTCGAAAAAATAAATACAGCTAGATTGGAAAACCGAAGGATTATCTACCTAGATAAAACTTGGTACGATATCCATTATGCATTAAATAGAGGATGGGTTCAAAAACATGTTACACGAAAGCTCCGTCTTATAAATGTATAAGGATAACTATTCTACATGCGGGGTGAGAAGAAGGATGGATAACAGAATGTCTACTTCTAATAGTCAAGAATATTTTGGATTCCTGCTTGGATTATCACTGAGATACAACCGCGGTAGTTTTGGTTTCAAAACAAATTAATGTCGAGTATACCGCTGAATAGCTGTATTGTCATGGATCATGCATCTTACCAAAGTCTCTAAAAGAATAATATACCAGGCTCCAGTAATACAAAAAGTGGAATACAAGAGTTTTTTTATGAATATTATCAGTTATAATGTTCAACAATTGTTAGAAGCTGTAAAAAGTTATTATTTTTTGAATGAATATCACAAAGATATTCATTTGAATTAAAAACTCTTTTTAATCTGATTGAGTTGATATGGATTAAATTAAAGTTTAATGTACGTGCTCACAATAATACTTCTACTTTGAACCGTAACTTTATCGAGTTAATAAAGACTGAAAGTAAAAAACTGGAGAAACTGTATTCAACACGTGAAAAAAGTGAGAAATCATGAGGATATTTTTTTATAACAAGTTTCCATTAACAATCAGAAAATTTTATACATTCTATGGGTTAATTTGCTGGCGAATGTTAGATAATCTAACATCTACATCCAGTGATGCAACCTCTTCTACCTAATATTAGGTCTATTGGCCAACTTTTTTCAGTCTTTTCAAGTTCCTCTAGTAGTGGAATTTGGGTGGGCTTCTATAGTTTTGTAGTGTTTGATGATCCTCTCTTGGATAACTTCTTGTACAGTGGGCACTCCCAAGTCCACAGCTCTATTTCATATGTCCATATAGGCTTGATGACAATTTGTAGGTAAGGACTTTGTTATCAAGTGAGACTTTGGATTTTCTACCTACTAACCAATGTAATTCTCTTGTTTTTATATCAAGTTGTTTTTTTTGTGATGTGCTTAGTGCTATAGTATTTAGCACTATCTGCTTTTGGTATTTCCGTATTGCTTAACTTACCTGGTGTACATGTACCCTTACGTAGCGTCAATGTTACATTTATTGATTTGCTCTCATCAATCCTCCATTTTTGTAGCCACTCTTGTAATCGGTCAAGATGTTGTATACTTTGTCTCTGGTATATCTGATGTACTCAGTATGTAAAATAGCGGGCCTAGTACACTACCCTGTGGCACCCCTGCCACACAATTATCTTTTGTTTGGAAGGTTCTGTTGGTTAAGTAAGATTTCAGAAGTGGGTAGTAGTTTGGGGGAAGAGCTCTTTTCATTTTGTATAGCAGCCCTTGATGCCATACTCTGTCAAAATCCTGTCCGATATCAAGGAAAACCGAAGAGTCTGTGGACTTGTTGCACTGTCAAATGTTTTTGTCGGAATCCAAATTGATGGCAGGGGATCCATTCCTGTGGATGTAAATCTTCATTTATTCTATGTAGGAGTAATTTTTCAAGGAGGTTGGACATTGTAGCTAATAAGTATCCGAGTCTTAGAGTTGCGTTGTAAATGTATGTTAACATGACCACTCCTTTTGTGGCAATTCTTATAGCATTTTGGCTGTCCGTGTTCGTTTTCGTTATCATGTAGATATCTGTATATAAATATAAAAAGTTTAGAACCCATAAAAAAGATTATTATTGATTTGAAAGATAGCAGCGATAGCGAAATTGAACTAGTAATAAATAAAATCTTAGGTGTTCCTAAATCGTATTGATTTCACGACTATTCCGATTTAAATTTTTTATTTTCAAAGTCAGGTAAAAATTTGACGTTTTGGCTACTTTCAGTAATATAAGTATGTATGTATTTATCTTTATCTTATATTATTTTTATTATTTATCTAAAATTTCAAACCCTACAATGTGAATCAAAGATATCCTGTATTAAACTCAGATAATTGTTATAAAATTTAAATTTCTCTTCAAGCTATAAGAAAAATGCCAGGTATCATAATATAATACTAATACTAATATTATAAATATAATAATAATAATAATATATATATATATATATATATATATATATATATAATAATGAATATAATAATAATATAATACTAAATACTAATAATATAAATTCCCAATTTTTGGATCTTATTGAATCTTATATAGGTTTCGGTAAAAACTGCATTTTCCTAGATTGTGAAAAATACGATATCCGCTTTTATGCTGGGATCATATGGCGGTGACTTGATTACTATGATCACTTTCCGAACGACAATCAACACGATCTGATTACTTTCCCAATATTCAATACATAATCGGGTTACCTCAATCATAGTTTCCGAAAATCCTTGTTGTGGCTCTATGTATTTTTTCGTACCATTAATACCAGTTTTAAAATTTAGATAGATAATATCAAATGATAATTGATCGTATAATAAAACAAAGGAAAATGAGGTGTTACACAAAAATTTAGAAAGCTACGGATGTCATCTGTGAAAAAAAGATTGAACTATTGTATGAGTTGCGCCTAGAAATTTATAATCGAAAAGAACTGTTATGTCCGACATATAGATGGCGGTATCGTTATTTAATTCAATTTAAAATGTATAGTTGGTATAGTGACATTTTTGTGAATTAACAAAAAAATTAGAGAGGATGAACTAAAATCGTTTCCTTGCAAAAACAAATCCGTTCCTTTTCTGAGTTAAATATAGAAAGAAATATTACAAGAAAATATGATTTATAATTCATTTTGATCTCGTCTATATAGATGGCGTTGTTGAATTTAGGTGAATCTGAGTATCAATAATATTTCTAGCATTAAGGGGTAGAATCAAAATATTTAATATGGAACAATGGATATAATATGCTAATTATATGAATTGAATACAACGGTTTACTTATGTAATCTTTCATGTTGGAATTTCTGGAACCGATGATGATAATCATACTGAGCACACTACTACTACACCAACACTCACAATTACACTATATTATGCGCATTTCGATAGCCACGTTTATATAGACCAGGGTAGAAACACTTAAAAATGATAAAAAGTGAAAAAAACGATAGTAGCATGAAATCCATTGAAAGAGAAGAAGAATATAATAAAAAGAAAAGAAAAAATAATTTATGGGTGATATGAGATCGCAAAAGGGGAAGGGTGTGAGTTTTTAATGGTAAAAAACTGTTTATCTCGATTTCCCGCAAATCTACTAGTCTTATGGAAAAGAGTTGAATTGCAATGTTGTAGGTAATAAAACGATCTAAAACTCTGGTATCTACACTTTTTTCACCTGACCTCAAAATTTATTTGAAAACTTCAAAAAAGTTTTTAGTTTTTGGTCTTTTATTTCTATCTTTTACAAAAACTTATATCAACACAAAATTTGATGAAAACTTACCTTTTTATGTTCCAAACACACTGTAATTTATTTGATTTTCGATTTGAAATATTAATTTTTTCACCTTATTTCCATTTTAATATCAAAAAAGCACCCTAAATTACCCTAATTTTCAAACGAGAACACTCCTGTCAACATATCAGCTTTTTAAAAATATTCGGTGAATTTTTTGTTCCTTGAAATCTCTACTTTCTGATGGGGTAAGAAATTTTATCATTATCATACTAAATTTCTCAGAAACGGCATAAAAAATGTTTTTCAATTATATGTACAATTTTTAGATACTTATTAAAATTTTAAACTTACTTTTGGTCATCAATATAACATGAAATCTCACGTTATCTGTGTAATTTGAGTTGAAAATTTCAATCAATAACGAAAATGATATGGTTGAAAAAAAAAATTCGGATGCGACTTTTTTTTGTTCTTTTGCCTTTTGTGAAAAAAAATATTATGGTGATAATAAACTTTTTTACACCATCAGAAAGTAGAGACTTCAAAGAACAAAAAACTCACCAACTTTTTTTAAAAAAGCTGATATTTTGACGGGAGAATTTACGATTGAAAATTAGGGTGCTTTTTGATATTACGTCAAAGATAAAAATTAAAAACCTAAAAGTGTCAAAACAAAAGTTGTAGATCATTTTATTATCCACAACTTTGCTATTTGATTTTTTCCATAAAACTTATTGATTGCTGGAAACCCAGATAAACCGTTTTACACCCTTAAAAACTCACCCCCTTCCCCTTTCCGATCTCATATCGCCAATAAATTATTTTTCCTTTCCCTTTCATTATTTTCTTCTCCTTTTATAATAGATTTCATCCTACTTTAATTTTTTTTTGTTTTAAAAATTATCGACCCTGGTCGAATCGTAAACTGTTAGCCTTCATTCTCTGAAGACGATAATTTGGCTATCGAAACGTGCGACAGACAGTGTAATCAAGTGTTGGTGTAGTGGTAGTGCAAACAGTGTGTTCACTACGTCGTATATACCTTACATGTGACAGTTGGAATAGAGTAAAAAATATTGTAATTTCAACAGTAATTTTTTCAGGTGTGAAGTGTAAATGGCGCAACTAAATCTAAACGAATTAATATACAATTTGTGATCCAAACCAATAATAATGCTTGCTTGCTTAACAATGGGAATGTGCATCAGATTTTAAATTAATGAAAATACTCTTATATAACAGTTTTTAATAAAGTAGAACTTATTTCGTTTTTTGACCATTGTAATGTATTTCGTGAAATTTCTGGAAAAGTGGAAAACGAAAACAACGGCAAGACCAACGATAACATACAATGGTAGAGCTGGACTTGATGCAGAGAAAACGAAACTGCTATTAGAAACAACCAACATTATGGTATTTTATAGTAAGTCGACAAATGCTCTTGAGCAGCGGTAGAAGAATAAACCGAACATAGGAAATCACCGTGCTGCCACTTAAACTCTATGTTAGGACTTGGGGTCCTTGAGTGTCTTCCTCGTTACCTTATATTCTGCATTTGATACATCAATGCTTTTCTCGGCTACCTGTTCTGCCCCTGTTCTGTTCCATCCTTATCACTTGTCCGTACCAGAGCAGTTGCTTAGTCGGTATTCTCTCTGAAGTCATGTATACTCGACCTGTTCTTCATCGTATAACTTCATTCCGTATATGCTCTGTTCTGGACATCCTGCACGATCTTCTTAAGTAGTCCATTTCCACAGCCCCTATATTTTTCTTTTGTCTATCAGTTAGTTGCCAGCACTTATATCCATACGTTAAAATAGGTTTCACTATAACTTTATATATTTTCATTTTTGTCTTTAGTTTAATTATATATGATCTCAGCAATTAGTTCAGAAAATGTGTAGCTTTTTTTCCTTGTTACACTCTCTCGTCTTTTGTTGTTCCATCTTCTGAAATTATGCTTCCTAGGTATTTGAATTGTCTACATCGTCTAACCCTATTTATTGCAAATCGAGTTTTTCTTGTGTACTTCCTACATGCAGATATTCTGACATATTCATATTCAAACCCCATTTTTGCATATTCGTCGTCTAACTTTCTCAGCAAATAATCTGCATCGTCCTAGTCGCCAGCTAGTCGTATAATTACTTGGTCGTCTGCGAAAAATATAGTTGTTAAGCACTTATTCTTTATCTCAATTTCCATTCTCGCAATTTTAGTTCTCCAACTACTCAGAGCTACATTCAGTATATTTTAAATAATGTTGGTGATAAACTGCACCCTTGTCTCAAACCTTTCGAACGCAAAAATGGTTTTGATAGGGTATTTCCCAACTTGACTGCACCTTTTGACTTTCTGTATATGTTCTGAAAATCTCGAATATAAACATTGACGAGGTCAAATTCCGTCAATATATCGAAAAACGTTTCCAAATCATCATGTAGGCTTTTTCAAGATCAACAATTACAAGGTGAGTGGTTAAATTTCTAGCTTTACCTTTTCCTAGTTTGTGCTGTAAAACGAATTATTATCAATACATGAGCGTCCCGCACGGAATCCGTTCTGTTATTCTATATCAATCGTATTTTTTTCAATTATTTGTCGTACAACCTTCCCATTGCGCTGGTTACCCTAATGCCACGATAATTACCACATTTCTTCTTGTCTCTTTTCTTGGATATTGATGTAATATACGGCATATTCCAGTCATCTGGTCCCCATTTAACGGGCACTTAATGAATAGATTTGTTTTAATTTCGTCTAATATTTTCGGTCATGTTTCAGCAACTCAATGAGAATACTTCCGGGTCCTGTTGCCTTTCCATTTTGTGACGGTTGTAAAAGCTTTCCGAATTTCGTCCACTGTTAGCACTTCTACTCCTTGGTTATCAATTTGGATATCATTATACCGTAATTCAAATTGTGTTCTCTTTTCCGTCGACAGTTGAAATTATTCTGTTGTTTTTCTTTCTTTCTCTTGTTTCGTATTGTTTTCCATTCCTTTGCTACCTTCATTTCTCTAATATACCTATCAATATCTTCACATTTCTTTTCCGATGTTTTATTTTCACTTCTTGTGAATTATTTGTTCATTTCTTTATACCAGTACACATACTGTCTGTCTGCTGCTTTATGTGAGTTAAGGTATACACTTTTAGGCTTTCTTTTTCTTTTGTATCAGCTCGTTTATTATTTTGGTTTATCCGAATTTTTTTTAAAATGTGTTTATACATAGTCTATAACGGTGCAGATATTCCATCTGATTACAATCCACTGATTGCGAATATAAAACTTCGTCTTTCAAAGATAAAAAAACAGCTTATAAAAAATATATGAACACGAGGAAACTAATGAGAGACGAACATCTTAAAGCAACTTATAGTATACAGGGTGAGTTGGGAGGAGCGCACCAAACTCTAGGAGTGTATTATACACGTGAAAATAATGTTCTTATCCGATTTTCATTTGTTTTCAAGTTATGGAGTAATTAAAAATGCTCATCTAGCTTTCCACTTATATCTGAATTTTAACATTATCAAAGTATGCCAAGTTCGAGGCTCAAAGGCATTTGATAATGTTTTTGACGTTTTGATGAACTGCCAGTGTACAGTGAACAGTGAACAGTAACTGAACGTTTAATTTCGAATTTATGTTATTGTTAGTGTTAGCATAATGCCAGATACTTATTCAAATTTGGAATATGCAAATATGGTGATTGTTCATGGTTTCTGTAATGAAAATGCTACAGCTGCTGATAAACAGTAACCGTATGAAGTTTTGTCGGTGGATAAATAATAATCATCGTTTTGTATCGAGTTACATTTACCCGTGATGGCATGAATAATACTCGTAACTATCATCTATGGTCGGACGAAAATCCCCACGCAACAGTCGAAAGCAATTTTCAACATCGGTTTTCTGTAAACGTGTGGTGTGGTATGGTTGACAGTTATTTAATTGGCCCTTTCATTTTGGAGAATCGTCTCACAGGAGACAACTACTTAACGATGGAGCTCCTGCACATGTCGCTCGTCAGATCAAGCAACATTTGGACGAACGTTTTCCAGGGCGTTGGATTGGTCGTGGAGGTCTCTCTCTCACTCTGTCTGGTATAGTTAAGATAGAACAAGATCATGAGGACATAGAGGGAACTTGTGAAATAATAAAGACAGTTATAAATGAGGTTAACGCTGAGGTCGCAAATAAGATAAATAGAACCAATAAAAACGAGTAGATGACAGACGAAATTCTTGATTTAATGGAACAACATAGACTATACAAAAACCAACAAAACCAACAGAAATACAAAGAAACCCAACAAATGATAAGAAGAAAAATTAAGATAGCGAAGGAAAAATGGATAAAGGACCGCTGCGAAGAATTAGAACTCTTACAAACGAGGGGCGATAGCTTCGAACTACAGAAATAGGTTAAAGAGATCTCTCGTGTATACAAGAAATATCAAACCACCTGCCTAAAAAATGACCAAAATGATCTTATAAATATCCAGGAGGAACTGGCCAAAACATGGGGGATTACGCTTCATCTCTATTGAGTAATGACAGATCAAAACATCCTAGCATAAGCCTACCCACTGAAAATTAATCCGGCCCTTCCATTATCCGAAGTAAGGTAAAACACGCCATAAAAGTAGCCAAGCTACATTGACACTTTGGTAAACCTTTTTAATCTATAGCACAGGTCACATTCCAAACGATTGGATCCACTAAACGGTAAAATGCAGATCATTGAATGATTTGTTTAATGAGTCATATGCCCAAGCTGTTCCTCCGTATCCTTCACAGAAGGATGTTCAGATAGTTAGAAGAACTAAGTGGAGTGACCCAGTTTGGTTTCAAAAGGGGTATGGTTACACTTGAAGTAGTTTTCTGCCTAAATACCCTCGTTCAAAGCTGCATTGACCAACGAAAAGACGTTTACATCACATCCATCGACTACGAGAAGGCGTTTGATACCGTCAAGCACGGGTTAGGCTGAATCAGATAATAAACACAGAAGACTTCAAATTTTCAAGAGGGGTACGCCAGGGGTGTATTTTGTCTCCTATGCTGTTCAACCTCTATGTAGAGAATGTCTTTGCTGATGCTCTTGAAGGCTCTGATTATGGCGTTACTAGATAAAATACATAATATTGGGAAATCATGTGGCTTAAAAATCAATGCAACAAACACCAAGTGCATGGTAATAAGTAGAAATGCAATTTTAAGTGCCCCACTGCATATAGATAATACGCTTATCGGGCAAGTGAAGACACTTAAATATCTAGGGATAAAAATAAATGAGAAATGGTACCCTCAGCAGAAAATTAAATGTCGCATTAAACACGCAAGACAGCCATTCATTAAATTTGAACCGATGTTGTGTAACTGTAATCTCTCCTTTGACCTTCGGTATAGAATGGTCGAATGTTATGTGTGGTCAATTTTACTGTACGGTATTGAAACATGGTCATAAATATATCGTCCATCAATAAACTAGAAGCCTTCGAAATGTGAACCCTTCGTAGAATGTTGCGTATACCATGGACAGACAGAGTGAGGATGTACTAAGAAGAGCGAAGACTGAGAGAGAGTTGTTCAACTTGATCAAGGTGTGAAAGGTTGGGTACTTGGGTCACGTTCTTAGACGAGAAAGTTATACAATACCCCAATTGATCATACAATTAAATATCGAAGGAAAGAGAGGCGCAGGACTGGCATTAATAAATATCCCTCAACCGAATACCATTGTCGTTTATGACAGGTTCACCGTATTTACCTACTGTTATATTGTTGTTTTCAGTACCTGTCCTTGCATTCAAGTCTCCTAATAAGAGTATCTCTTTATCCTTTTTGATGTTTGACATTACCTTTATAAGAAAGAAAGAAAAAGGCACGGACGACTGACGAGATTTTATATCTCATGGATGCACGACGAAAAAATAAAAATGTTAATGAACCCAAATATAAACAATTAAATGCAGAGATAAGACGATCTAAATTGAGGAATAGGATAAAAGGCACGACATATTTCATCTTCATAAGAAAATCAAAGAAACCATAGGATCATGGAAGTATAGTGTGTATAGCAATCTTGTAGATAAGAACATTAGGAAAGGAGTCAGACAGGGCTGTATACTGTCACCCCAACTTTATCAATTTATATTCTGAACATATATTCAGAGAGGCCTTCGGTGAAGATGTTGAAGAAGGTATAAAATAAATGGGGTGACCGTAAACAACTTCCGGCACGCCGATGACACTGTCCTCGTAGCCGATTCAATGGAAGGTTTACAAAAGTTAATAGATCAAATAGTTGAGAAATGTCAGGAGTAGGGAATAAAACTTGACACCAAAAAGACTAAGTACATAATCATCAGCAAAAATCCAGTAAACGATGGTGACCTTATTGTTGATAATGAACCATTAAAACGAACGGAAAAGATTAACTATATGGGTACAACTATTAATGACAAATGGGATCACTCAACATAAATGAAAGGAAGCTAGAGCAGCATTCATTAGACTAAAAAACATCTTGTGTAGTCACGATCTAAGTTTACAGCTTCGCTTCAGGGTATAAAGATGATTGTTAAGACCAGAAAATTATCTTACTTTGCACATGTAATGCGCAATCCTACCACTTATAGAATATTGCATCTTATCATCCAAGGAAAAATAGAGGGAAAACGGAGTCCTGGAAGGAGAGCATCATGGTTGAAAAATTTACGTCAGTGGTTCAGTCAGACAACTATTTACTCTTCCGAGCTGCAGTGAACAAAATTATCATAGCCAGCACTCAGCACTATAAGAAGAAGATTGCTTTTATACTTCCGCCAAAAAAGCAGGGTTGCCACTTACGCTTTATCCGACGTATCGAAGCTTCTCTTATTCGCCTTCCTCTCCGGTGTGGTCTTCATCCGTAACCCTGAACAAGGGGCCCTTAAAAGATACTATCAGCCGGAGACAGCTAAAACTTGGTTTTTTGCACTTTGATAGTATTACTGAGCATAATTTTATTATTTTATTTTTTTGTTAAATTTACGATTATACCTAGTAAATCAAAGTGCTCTGATTTTCGTCATTCAAAAACGTTTTTTCTTGTTTTTTTTATTCAGTATTTATTATTTACTGTTGTAATAATTTGAAATTAGTTTTCACTGCAACAGTAATAAAAAGTAGGTACTCAGAAGGTGCGAAAAGTCTCGAGTAAAGGTAGCTGACACAATTTTAACCTAGAGTTTAAATGGCAGCACGGTGTTTCCTATGTTCGGTTTCCTCAAAATCATATGGGAGGAAAATGATAGATAGCGGACATGTGACTAACACATTGGTTTTAGTAGTGAAAAACGCCATCTAAAACGTTGGAGAGACAATTTAACAGTGTAAGCATTGAAACCGCGAGATGTCACAGGCGATTCGTTAAAGGAAGTAGACTATGAACAAAAAATTGTTGTACTTGCGCCATTCTTTCTAAGTAACTTCATAGAATCAGACTAGTACTTTCTGGTCTGTTAAAATGAGCGAACATTTATTAAAAACTTCAATTCTTTCTACTCTTTTCTCAAATTAAATTGCAGTTTTTGTCATTTTACTTCTTAATTGAACTGCTATTAATAAAAGGTTTTTTACTTATATAAGAATATCAGATGGGTAACGGTTTTCTTCTATTTCTTATGAACATATTAGGAAATATTTTATTTATATTGAATTTTACTAATACAATTGGTGAAAGTTGATTTTTATTGTATTGTGAAACTTTTCAACAGACGGTATCTGAAACAAACGAGAAGGCATTGTGTTATAAGCCTAAAGGACAATCAGCTTATCTAAAAAGTTTGATAGTTGAATTTTTTGAGAATCACGTAAAGGATTGCTACACGTCACATACAAAATATTCGTATCAATTTTTAAAAACAAGATTGGAAATATGTGCATTGCTAGGATCGTACCAAGTAGGGTTTAGAATAGGCAGAGGAACATGCGACCAAATTTTTATGATAAAACAGCTGATTACTGGCTACTATGAATATGAAATACCAACACAGATCCTTTTTGTTGATTTCAAATAAGTTTTTGAAAGTATAAACAGAAAAAAGTTGCTCTAAATATTAAGGGAATTAGAAATTCCAAACAAATTTATCCAACTAGTTAAAATGACATTAGAGGAGGCAACCAATAAAGTAAAAATTAATAACAAGAAAAGTGAACCTTTCAAAACACAACAAGGATTAAGACAATGCGACCCCCTATCAACGGTACTATTCAATCTAGCTTTGGAAAGCATAATAAGAAGCAACAGAAAGGGCATAATATTTAACAGAAGTCATCAATGCTTAGCTTATGCCGAGGATTGGCGTTGATAGCAGGAAATAAAGAATAAATGAGAAACCAAGACAAGAAACAATTTCAAGATACATAAACATAATAAGACGTTGAAAGAATTTGAGAAAGTGGAATATTTTATGTATTTGGGTGTACTACTAGATAATAAATGCCAGGAAGAGAAGGGAATCGAACACGAGTTGCCATAAGTAACAGCTATACTGGCAGCCTTAGAAGAATGTTAACATCGACAGATCTACGTTCGAATTTATAAAACAATTTTGAGACCCGCCGTGACATACGTTTGATAAACTTGGAAAATGACGAATAAAACTAAACAGAAATTGGAAATCTGAGAGAGAAAAACACTAAGAAGAAGTTTTGGAGGAAAGCAGACAGAGTTAAGATGGGAGAGAAGATCAAACCATGAAATTTACACACTTTTCAATAAATCACCAATCAGAGAGTTTATAAAGATAAGAAAGTTACAATGGCTAGGTCACTTAGAACGAATGGACGAAGACATAATCTTGAAACGAGTTGATTTGAAAATACCAGACGGTAAAAGAATAAGAGATAGCCCAAGAAAACGATGGAAGTAAGTAGTGGAAGAAGACCTTAGAGAGAAAAACATCTAGAACTGGAGATATAAAGCAAGGGACCGAAAGAAGTGGAGAGATATTTGTATGGACTTAAAAGGTCTGCATATGAGCCTATATACATAATATAATTGGTGAAAGTTGATTTTTATTGTATCGTGAAACCTTTTAACAGACGGTATCTGAGCTACACAAAAAGGCACTGTATTCTAAGCCCATACGACACAGCTTATCTAAAAAGTGGAAGGTACAGCCATGGGAAATCCTGCTAGCCCTGTTTTGGAAAATTTGGTCATGAATAATCTGGTTACTAAAAATTTGAAGCAACAACCCTTTCCTGTTAATTTTGTTGAAATTTATCTTGAGGATTCCATTTTAGTCATTCTAAAACAACAAATTGAGACAGTAATACTTACGTTTAACTCCTATCAACCCAATCTCATGTTTACCTCTGACGAAGAATTTAATGACGCTATCCCTTTTTTGTGGTTATTACATTATATCATATTATACTGATAATAATAATAGAATCAGAAAAATTAGAATAAAAAATAAAATTAATGGTTATCCAAGAGAGCTGATTAATGAAATTATAAATGAAAGCAATCTTAATACAGATATCTCGAAATGAAAGCAAAATGTATTATAAATTTCTTCACTTTCAACTAAAAATAATCAGCAAATTTAAAACAAAATTAAAGAAGAATTTGCTCCAGTGGGGTAAAAAATAGGGGGATAAAAGTGACAACTAACCCTGACAGCGCGCCACTGGTTAAATTTTTACAAAGTATGTTTATCTCAAAATATTACTTCATTAAGAAGCATATTGGTCACCAAATTTGAAAAAAAATTAAAGGCGTTCTTGATTTATGGCAAATTTTTGATTTTGAATTAAAATTTTAAACATCCCATATCTCAGCAAGTATTCTCCGTAAGGGTTCGTATTCCTATATCAAAATGAATAATTTATTGAGATCTTTCTGTAGTGGCGCGTTGTCGGTCGAATGTAGAAACACCCTGTATATGTATTTTATCTTTTGACTGACGTCTTAAATTTAAAATAGTATGTTGTTTGCACAGGTTTTTTATTTCTATGTGTATGTATTGGTTTCTTTAAATAACTTTTTCATTGTCCTTCTATTTTTTACAACAATGTTCCTTTTATTTTTGTTATATAGTTGCAGTGTGTCCTATTAATTTATATATAAAATTATAGATATTTATATTCTTACACTATTTGATTATTGTTTTACTTATAATTTCACAATTTATTTGTTTCTTGTTATCCCCATCAACGTTTGAGTTATAATGTACCATATATTTTTCGCCTTGATAAAGATCAAATAAAAGATCGAAACGTTGGCATTTAGAAAAATTCTTGGACAGTTTTGTCCTGATTCATCAACACTATTCGAAATTTCATATTAGGAAGGACAATAATAACAATGACATGTTCACATGAGTGATTATAATATTCGTAAATCATGAATTGTAATTAATTTAGATCGAAACTATTTGTTATTCAGTTGAATAGAACTTTGGCTCTGTCTATTCACAAGGAGTAACTACACAGTAACTCAATAAATTTATCTCTATTTTAAAATTGGTTATCCAACAAATACATTTATCTGCCTGCCGGGTAAATATTGACAAAATACTACGAGAAACGAACACGCCTACTACAACTATTTATGGAATTTATTAATTAAGTGTTGCTTAGCAAATCTTATTTTATTTCTATTCATGATATTTTTTTTGTATTACACATTTCATTAAAGTATCATAAGAAGGAATAGGTTATCTAAGAGGTATTTTCCGATTTTTATAGTAGATTGTGATGGTAGCGGTATATCGAGAATCTATAGTCCGATTGTACGTATTAGTTTGATTAACGTTCTCAGGTGACAGTTGAGGTTACAGATTGGTGAAGATCTTTTTGTTAGGTAGTGTTTCTTGGCCATTACTACATCATCAGTGTATGGTGGTTCAGTTACTACTGGTCTTCCGCTTTCTTCTCTAGAAGTACAAAATGGGCAAGGCCGGCATGAACTTAAATTATAGGTGCGCTATAATTTTTATTTTTGTTATGACCTAATGCCGACTAGACTTAACACGCAGCCAACTTTTCATTAGCACGTTGATGGTTACTTCTTTAACATAACCCGATCCAAACATGCTAAAAATATATTAGGAGAATAAACAACACATTTTTTATTAAGAAAGTTTCAGATACATAAAAGGTACGCACTTAGTTTGAAAAAGATACTAAAGACGAATATTAACTTTTTTTACTCTCCCTTTCACTCCCCTTTCTTTCATTGACAATTTGTTCGTCTGAGGGACAAGAACTCATATTCAGAAATACATCCTTATCTTTCTCTATAAATCATTTGTTTCTAACATGTGTTTACCACCTTTCATGTACCCACCAATTTTTATTATAGCATGTATGGAATGGATTAAATTTTAGCGCTATTAAGTACTATGTGAAAAAAACTTGAAACAAGTCGGTTTTTATTCTTAAATTGACAATTGACAGTATCCAGCATTCTCTCTGAATTATAAGTACTCCCTTGAAAATTCTAAATAAGAAAGGGGGTCGTGTTGCACTTTGTTAAAAAAAATTTTAATCTCCTGTTCAGCAATTTAAAGTTTTTTAAATTTGGTATAATCAGAAATGAGAAAATCAATTTTGAATATGTAAAATTTTGATAATGTCTCTATCACAAAACTTCACGTAGATTGAAGATAATAATGTCGCATAATATTTTGAATGTATTTCTCAATGTACTTTACAATTAAATTAAATGTTCATAATGACCATCAATCACTTCTTGACAATAACTGAGGCTAAGTTGGGATTCTCGTACAACATTTTGTATGACCTCACTGGTTATTTTATTAATTTCTTCCGTTATCCTAATTTTTAAATCAGCATTATTGTCTGGTCCATTAAAATAAACTTTAGATTTTAAATAATCCCATAAGAAGTAATCGTGAGGAGTCAAATCGGGGGATCTAGCCGGCCATTAGATCGTTCCACGTCTTCCAATCTACCTATTTGGAAAACCTCGTTAAAATAATTTCTAACTGTATGTGCAAAATGCGGTGGAGCAGCGTCTTGTTGTTAGTATCGATCTATCTATCAAATTTGGATGATTAACCGCAGAAAAATATCTTGTGTGCCCTCAAAAAAATAAGGGTTAATACTTTTATTATTAATGATATAAATCCAATTCACTTTTCTAGGATATCGAGTCTAGTGAGGATTTTCTCTTCTCCAATATCTACAGTTCTGTTTGTTAACCGTTCAGTGTAAATGAAACGTCCCTTCATCAGAAAAAACTATTTTGTTTATGAATCAATTTAATCAAGTTTCGTGATAGATAGATCAAAATATACATCTTAAAAATTCATTTTCTCAGTTATGATTACAATAAATTTAAAAAATTTTATATTTCTGAACATGTTTCTTCTGGTACATTCTGCTGTTATAACAAATTTTGCTTCTTTAGAAGAAGTTGTGATCTGGGACTGTCGTTTAAATTATTATGCTATTTGTCCTAGAAGATAAAGTATTCTTTTATCGACATCTCTAATCAGAATCAGAAAAGGCTTCAATAGCATTCAAAATAGAGTTACTTTTCACTTTATATTAGTTTCGATTGTTCGACTTAAGAGTTGTAAACAACTTTTAATGATTTTACCGAGGAATCACTTGGGTTTTTACGAATCTGCTACAATATTCACGAAAAACTATCAATCTAGAAGGATACAATTACTTAAGTAGATCAGGCTTTCAATATCTTCTCTAAATATTAATTGTAGGTTTGTTTGGTATCGGGAGTTTCATAATTCCCTAGTAAGGGAACTACACTTGTGGATTTGTTTTAGTGAATAGTTTAGTTTTTTTATTTGTAGACCATCTCGAGCTATTTCAAGTTTGATGCCAATTAGTTTTTAGATTAGATTTTTAGTTTTTGTAGAATCAGTGCTTTTGATATAGGAATCAAGTACGTATATCGTTAATATTACTGTCGTTGATATAATGAACACTATTAGAATTTAACTAAATAAGTCAACTGTGAAGACTTAGTTATATATACGAGTAATATGGGCTTGTTCAAGAGAGTAACGGGATCGTTGTAGTTCACAAACTTTGTTCCGTCGATTCAGTTAATCATGAAAGAACGCTGGCTTTATATCGAACCCAATATAATCTAATTTTTTATAGTTGTTATTGCTAAGACTATTCTTAATGTTGTTGTATTCACATACGAGTTAAATTTTTCATTATAGTCATGGTTTTGTTCACATTTTCTTATGACTAAATCATCTTTACATCATCTACAGTCGCTTTTTATTTTGAATATTCATTGGTTACTTAGGACTTTTTATACACCTATTTCATTTTTATAAATAAAATTCCACGTTCTTTTAATTAAGTGTACATTTTTTTATTGATGTTATACACTTTGTAAAGTATTAATGACTTCTTGGTTTGTTAGAAATGCATGATCTGGATCATACTCGAGTTCACAGTTTTCTAGATATCTTGGTTTGATACCCAAGTTTTTATTTTTCCCATTTCCTTAATTTTTGTCCATTGTCGTCAACATGACTTTGCTGTTTTGATTTTCTTATTTGCTGCTCTTTGTTTTCAATATAATTTATTCTCCGCTTTTATATTGGAGTTGTGGAGACTATGCTGAGTGAATCAAGCACAGTACTCCGTTTGTTTTTTATAATTTTAGTTGTTTATCCAAATAAACTCCACCATTGTCTGATCAAAATCTGACACTTCATCTTATAAAAATATCTGGCTGAAATGAAAATATTTAACACGAATTGTTGGAAAATACCTTTTATTGTCCCAGGTTTCTATGTCCATTAACATCAGAGTGTATGATTTATAATTCTCAAGTGACTTTAGTATAGGTTGTTTCAAATTGTTGCATTATTCGTTTAGATTTTGTACATGTTTCATAAAGTGTTTTAGGTCATTTCTAGTAAATGAATCTATATAATAATCAATAAATCTTGATTGATGTATGTGATGATTTTTAGTTCAAATCTTATGCCACTTATGTGCTGTATATTAAAACTTTAGCCATTAGTAGATTGTCTGCCAACAATTTTTGATGCGACTTCAACTTTGCTGGAGATAGACAAATAAAAACAAATGCTGGTATACCATACAGCATTGACCGTTCTACGTTGCTCTAATTTGGTGGCGACATGTCCAGTTATTCCCTCTCCCTAAACCTAAATTTTGATCTACTTAATATACAAATTTTATTCGACTAGATTACTTTTGGTATTAGGCCTCAATTTATTCAACAGTGATCTCACAGTTTTCTAATTAGGGACCTCAAGAATTATTTGGAGACGATAAAAATATAACAAAATATTCTGTGTTGAACTTTAGTTTTTATTGCTTATATATGCTTAATAGATGGTTATAATATGGTTAAATATAACTGCAAATTAATGCTCTGAGCCCTGAAGTATTGTAATGTTTTTCTTATTCATGTAAACTATTTCTAACAAACGAATAAATAGAAAAGGTTTCCTAGAAATTGATTATAAATAAGAATATTAACATATTACTAATGTAAAAACATGTAGGAAAACAATATCAAACGGTTTCTGTGAACCGTCGCATTCGCCACATTTTAGACTCTTCCATCAAAACAGAACAGGACTGGCTTCACGGTCCATAACACATCTTTAGCGTTTGATCTTTTTTCAAATAATATTTATGAGGTTATTGTGATTAGATAAAAATTATCTCATTGGAAACAGATACTGTGTAATTAACTAATCAAGAATCGTGAAAAAGTTTGCCATATAAAAGAATTTACTATTTATCTTAATAATCTATTTACCTCATTTAAATATTCGATCATTTTCTTAACTTATCGATGTTCTACTGTATTTCTCATTACTTATTTTATGAATAGCTATTACATGGAATTTTTAATAGGTTGATTCTTTTGGTAAGATACGAAGTGTGATAAAATAATATGGTAATTCATTTTATCGAAAAGAAAATAAAAAATTTTAGCAATTATCAATGAATCTCAGTACTGTCCTTACTAGCAATGCATTTAATCCAAGGTCGAATCTGTAAGTGAAAGAATTATTGAACATTTATTCCGGAATGTTTATCATCTGATGTCTTGGACTTTTCAATGTCAGGAATTGTGCCAAAATGTTACTCAGTTAAATTTTCTAATATCTGGAATAGGTGATTTTTTAAATAAAATAATAAATTTCTAGATGGAATGTGATAATCTATTGTTTTGTTACTTCATGCTGCTGCCCAAATATTAATTTTAAATGAGTGTTGGTAACATGTGAATTATCGAAATTATTACACATACCTTGTTGCATAAAGTTGCATCACCAGTGAAAAAGTTACATTTTGAATTGAATTATATTTGTATTGAAAGTCGCACTGTTGTTTGACGAAACTCTAATCTAACCAGTAGATACGAATTGCCACGTAATTGAAAAAAAACTTATTTGTTTGTCTTATTTCATATGTTGCTGCATTTGATCAAATAAGTTTGGAATATCTTTTTATTAAAGATTCTTGTTGCTCTTGGCCTACCAGAATTCATTTTTTTTTTGGTCAAACATTTCCTTTTTCTTGACAATGTCGTTAGGTACATTTTAATTAAAGATAGTATATATTAAAAATAACAAAGTTTCGGAAATCTAGTTATTATTGACTTACCATAATAACTATCAATAAATTCCATGGCAAGAAGGTATACTGATTAATGAATTTTTGTGGAACTTTATAATCCCGATTTTTCAACATCCGCTTAATTGATGATGTCCCATTTATCTACGCCACAAAATTTTTTAACTCACATAATGCAAACTTGTAATTTTATAACTATTTCATACCAGCATCGGTTATTCATAATTTTCAAACTGTTCCTTTTAGTATGAAATTGAATGATGTTTACGTTCACTTTTCATGAGTTTCCAAATCATATTCGTATAAATTTAATTACAACTATGCCAGTAGTTTTGGCAATATCAAAAAACAAGTCTATAATTTTTCATTACTCAACACCATTTATTTGAATGCGGATGGAGAAATTTTTTACCAAGTGAACCACAGTTGTTTTTCAATTTCCTACTTTTTTCGAAACATCCTGTAGAAGGTTGTGATTATTTGTTTGTTTGACACTTCAACACTGAAAAAATGTTGATGTATGTGGTTTTTAATAAATAGGCGATTTCTGTTAATATTTTTAACAACATTTTGTTTTAGAAAGTGTATTATGAAAAGTGTTTCATAATATACTTTGAATGACACACATTCCAGGCCAATCAGAAAGTCTCACCAATTGTAGGCGCCACATTTAAATAGATGAACAGAATGTAGTGGTTGTTTAAAATCAACTTTCAATTGTAAATTTTTCTGATTTCCGAGTGAGCGGCGTAAGGAATAAAAATATTTTGGGTGAACAAATTCTAAATTTAGAATTCAATTGTTTCAGCATTTTTCATTTAAATGAATAATGATAAAAATTAATTTATTCTTTAAGCTATATAAGGTTAATGAAAGACTGAAAATAAATCAAAATTGTATCACTTCAATTGACATTAGAAATTTACATATACGTTACGATAATATCCCATATTATTTTAAAATAATTGATTTTCTTTCACATTTTTTCCATTTTTCACGCTTGGGACTGACAGAAAAGAAATAAATGTTCTTAACTAGCGTATTTGAAAAAATTGTAAAAACTTGCTGAGTATTGTTTTGGCACGTTTATACTATGTGGATTCTAAAAAAAATTATATTCAATTATGAACTAATTAAAAAAATATATTATAACCCTCACAATCTAACTTTTTTTCGGTAATACATTTATTTATATATTTATCTTTTTTCACTGGGTTGGGTATTATTAGAAGTCAAAATTTTGTTTTTAGTTTTTAATTCAAATTTTCAATTTCTACAAATCACAAAATAAATGAATAAAATATTAAAACCTTTTTTTCATGCTTACTTCTAGTTTCTTTTCATCTGTGAAAGATCGGCATTCTTCTTGGAATATTTAATATCATCTTGGTAGCGAATTAAAGTTTTCGAGAACTTATCTATTCTTAAATTTTCTTCGTGGGTACATTACAACACCCTGGACACTTTAAGTCACAAGTTTTGTTGCAAGAAATATTATAAAAATTATCACTCACTGAATTCGATTTTACCTCAAATACCAACTCTCTCAATTATTTCTATGTCTTTTGTTCTTTTTTTCTTAATTTTGATAGTATATTTCATGTGGTAATTATTGGTATTTCGTATTTGGTATTTCGATATCAATAATCTTCCACATCTTGCCATCAACAATTTCTCCCAGTACATCTACCAACCCTATAAAAACAAAACAAATGAAAAAATTTTTTGGGTTTGTATCTGTTATAATGAGCTAAATACGTAAAACTACGTATTACAGTTTAAAAACATATTCCATATTAAAACTTTGTATTGAGATATTGGTATCGATTCCTGCATGATTTCTGTAATATTGAGACCACATATCAATTCTTTCTTCACTCTGAAAATAATAACTACTAAAAAATGATTTTATTGAGATAATAAAAAGAGGTAGGTAAATTCTATTATACAAATATATTAAAAATACTAACTTTTGCAAGTATCTCAAAAATATGAGTTCAACTTGCTCTTCTAAATACCTATTTAAAATAATCGTCTTTCAGTTCCATAAATTTATTATTATTCATCTCCTTTAATATGCTTCCTATCATTGCCTTTATTTGCTTTCTTATTTTAATTCTTATATTATTTTGTGTAATCATGTACCCCTTCTGTATATTCCAGTTCTTAATATTATTTCATATATAAAATAATCTTCTGGATTTTTCTTCTTCACACATGATTTTGGTCCAGGCATTGTAATAATATCTTTAATGAAATTTTCCGAATTGATTCATATTCTTAGTCTAATTTGGAAAATCCTTACGTCTCAATTCATTGTTATGTCCTACATGTGTTTCATTAAGTGTCACCTTAACTGACCCCAATAGTTTATGAGGTATAAAATAATAAATAAAACATAATATTCCTTCAATGTTTTACTAATTCCTATTTGCCATTTGCATCAACTTTAACAATAAACTGATGAGGGCATTCCCCATATACATAGTGAGTTTTATGTATGGAACGCCTCAAGTTGTAGCTACATTTGCAGTATAGCCACCAAAGTTACAATAAATATGGTACATTTGGATGGCTACGATTAAATAAACTAGTTTAATTTGAATATTCTTTAATAATTTATGTGTTAATACAAATCTCGTAACAAGGTCTAGTGTCAGTAAGTTAGTAAAAAGTTTAACGAAACTGGTGCAGTAAAATATTTATCCAAATCATGCGCAAAAAACCTAAAAAAACTGGAGAGAAATCTTTAAATGTTTGTGTCATGTCAGAAGTAGATCCACTTTTGTGAAGTAGAAAAATTACGAATTTTAGAAAAAATACAGTAAAGGCAGATGCTCAAAATGTTGTCCATTTACTTCAATACAACAAGCCATGCGATTTGTGAAACTTTGCAACTGCTCAATCCTTCTTATCTCTGTGGTAATCCTATCTTTTAATTCCTGAATATTGGTAGGTTTTGTTTTATAAATGATGTTTTTTAAGTAATTCCACAGGGAATAGTAGAAAGGATTCATGTCGGGTGATCGCGGGGGCCATTCGATAAAACCACGCCTTCTAATTCGTCTTCTGGGATACACATCATTTGGGTATTGCCTCACCACAAACTCTCCACATCTATCAAAATCGTCATCTGACAACTCTTTAACCAACGTTACTGGATATTTGTCTAGTAGTCAAGTGTGGATCGTCTTCTAACATCACACAAACATCTAAAGATTTGTTTTCACTTTATGCAGTTTCTCTGCGCTCTGATTCGGATAAATCTTTTACTGAACCAGTTTCGTTGAACATTTTTAAATAATTCACTAACAGTAGATCTTGTTATGGGATTTCGGTTAGAATATAAATTATTAAATTATTGTAACTTTGGTGAAGATACTGCAATTGTAGCTATAACTTTGAAATGATGGCATTTAGGTATAGATAATAACATGAAAAATGATCAGTATTTCTTAGAGATTTCTAGAAATACAAAAGATATAGGGTTATCCATTTGATATAACAAATATCATTATTTTTCCGGGAAAAGGAAGGATCTGACAACAATGTAAATACCACCATAATACCGGCCGTATCAAAAGCCACTTGCGCACAAAAATTTATAAAAATCGTATAAGCCGTTTCCTAGATAATTGAGGTGTTCCATACATAAAACTCACTCTGTATATGAATAATGCCTACAACTTTTGCATTTAATTTTTGAGCAGTACTGGTTAATCTTAAAACAAACAATAATTTATCCCAAAAGAATGAAAACCAAATCATTCGTATGCAGAAATGATGATTTTCATCGCCGTCGTTGGCGTTCCCAGTGTTCGGGTAAGTCGGTATCTTCTCTTTCTGATTGATCTGGAATGTGTACCATTTAGCGTATGCTGTGCTTCATAAGTATTAATTGTGTATACGAAATTCAGTAAACTTTTCATTGTCCGGGCAATAATTATGATGATAAATGCAAAAAATTTCATTGGACTTACAAAGTCATTACGAAATTAAGAAATATTTCAAAGTAAAACTCGTTAGTAGGGAAATCTGTTTTTGAGTACACCTACACTTAATGTTTTTCCATACTAAATTTAAAGCGTCATTACCTGCTTCGGAATATAAGATAATAGATGCCATAAAAATAAATCTTGTTTTCAAAGTATAATACAGTCCTTTATAAGAAAAACAAATTGTCGGATATCGTCAAGAACGCAGGGGTTACAGTAACACAAGTTAAAATGGTGATATTTTAGCTCTAGCAGGACCGGTTGAGAAATACCACTCCTGGGACTACTTGCCAGACTGCTTCGGCAATATTTTCTAGCACTTTCTTATTAAAACACTTGTGTGAAGTTGAACTAATTTAAGAGTTTGTAGTCGTAAAGAAGGAGGTAACAACCCTTGAAGAAACTGGACACTGATGTACACATCTGCAATAGTTGCTAAGATTTCGAAGAAAGTTTTAACTACTTCCGTGTTAAACTGTTTCAAATAAATAGAATTAGTCGTTTTAGTGGCATTTCTATTAGTTCGATTACATTAATAAAGTCAGATATGAGAATAATTTATTGAAATGAAAAGCGTGAGGTGTAGATTATTTTAAATAAATTATACTATGGTTTTACCATTTTCAAATACTTCATTCTTCTATTAAATTCTAAGCTGAATAACTGTGAGCTATATTGCTATTTGATTTTTTCTCCGTGTCATTCTATCATTTGTTTCATTTTTTGTTACTTCACATTTCATATAATCTAAGATGTTTTCCTCATACTGTCAATGGTTTACTGGGTCTACCCCTAGAATATTTCCTGCTGTTTTGGACGTTTTTTTGGTATTCAGTATATGTCACAAATGTGTTTCATATATTTGATTTCTACCTGTTCTAATCTTCAGTTTTTCTCTATGTCCTTATTTATTATTCTATCGTTTTCCATTAATTTCTTATTTTAATGAAAAATCTCATTTCAATTGTATTTTTGTGGTCTATTCGATTTTGATTCAAGGACCATGTTCCACAGCTGTACAATATAGTAGGTCTTACAACTTTTTTCACCATTTCAATTTTGATGTTTTTTGTAGCTGTTTTTGTTCGAAGAAGAAACTTCTAATGCATCAAATAATTTACCATGTTTTCCTAGCTTTTCTTTTATTTCTTCTTACACTCTGCCATTATTTTCAAATATTGCACCTAGATTGTACATTGGCCGTTATCACTGATGATATATCCATTGGATATAATCGAAATGAGTGTACTTGTATTCATTGATTATTCCAGAGCATTTGATATTTTAGATAGATCTCTACAGATCATGTTAAATGATGTCATGTCTGATAATCTGACGATACAATAAGGAAGCATTTTAGGTCCCCTCTTATATACATTATAAACTTTCATACGTACCTTACACATTGTAAATAACCACATGTATACCGACGACACCCAGATTTATTATTTATTCAAACTTTTTAATATACAGGAGGCTTCAGACAAAATAAATCAAGACTTCTCTCACTTTCATCTCTAAAAAACATTAATCCAAGTAAGTCTAGGTCATTGATTTTGGCCATGAAGCACAAAAAGCAGAGGTACTCAAGTGGACGCTATTGGGACTTGAGACTAATATACTTACTTTCAGTGAATATGGTAAATACATATTTGGGTTTCATTATCGACACCAAATTATGATTTAAAAAACATATAACTGAAAAACTAAGTAAAGCTTCACTAAAATTAATCTATGAACAAAGAATGTATTTAAATATTCACTTACAAGAAAATGCTGTGTGATTCTTTAGTGCTTTCACATTTTAATTACTGGGATGTGGTATACGGGCCATGCTTAGACAAAAGTGATACTAATAGAATTGAGAGGCTTGGAGGAAGAGGGTCACAAGCTATGTCACATATTGGAGTTATTTCAAATTTTACATTTTACACAAATCCTGAAATCTTTATTATTAATCATACACAATGTTTTTTACAGTACCGTATTTATATATATGTATCAAAATTATCACTAAACAAAAACAAAAAAATATCACTTTTTTGGGAAAAATTATGACTTATTGCCTTTTTCAACTTAAAAGCTAGGCCCTGTTGTAAAGTCTCGTAAATAAGTATTTATGATCAATATGTTCTATATTATCTTCGTATAATATGTCGGTGGTCTCCGATTGAACATCATTTATACCTATTTGCGCGTAAAACCCACGATAAATAGGAGGGACAAAAGGTAGTTATTCCTTTAGATCTTTCAGTTTCTTTGTGTTTATTTGAACAAAGGCTGAATATTTAAGGGGAAGTTCTGAAAATCTTGAACAACTTGCCAGTTGAACACTTCGTTTTCATGAATTTACTGACTTGAAAGGCTGATTCAGGTAATGCTTTATGAACATAGTATTAGGATGCTCTACCTCAAAACGAAAATCCCTATCGGATGGTAAGATAATAATAAATAATCGATAACCCTAATAGTATATTACATATCGAGTTTGGAAAGTGATACATTTCGCACTAGCTACTGTTTTGTACGAGCTGCGAGTACTGAAACGTAACTAGTGCGAAATACACTTTCCAACGAGTTTTGTACACTATTTTTTCTACGACCACGTAAAAAATGTTTCAAAAAATATACTTTTTAAATAAGATATTGTTTCAACACATGTGTTGAAAAGTATATAAACACGTGTGCTAAAACGTTAAAAAATCCCACAAAATATTTTTTATTTTGTAATAGTACTGATGACAAAAACGAACAGATGGATTATGAAATATATTTTTTTAAACTCTCAACTTTCCTGTTAGTAAAATCAAAACAGTCATGAAGAATGTTTTCCTTCACTATCGAGAATAAATTTTCATTTAACTACTTTATACATTACCCAGTAATAGTAACAACACTTAATTTTATTTTGTAGACACTAGTATGTATTTGAATACAAATCACAACAAACTTTAAATTTTTATTGTAAACACTAATATAACCTCAACAAATCATATTGTCTACTCCTTCAGTCTTCTTAAATTTGGCCTTTTGCCTTTCGGCACCCTGCCAGATTCATATTTTATTCGCGTATTCCCTCTATCGTTCGAGACCATACATAACATAAGAAAAAGAAGCATTTCAATACATGTACGTTTTGTTATTTTTTAGTACATGTGTAAAATAAGCTACTTTCTTAGGTAAAAATGAGTGTGCAATCTATCATTTTCATCGGTGGTCCGAGGAAAATGTTTTTTCGCGTATCATATGTACCCATAAACACATTACCGTCCAGTTTTTGCCCTGGTCCCCATAGTCAATAAAAAAATTATTAGTTCTTCTGTTTGAGGAGCAGTTTAATTAATATATTTTAAATTTAACATAACATTTGCTATTTCGTCGCTCCTATGATGTGATATGTGTTCTGGCCACATGAAAAAAAGGTAATAAGCTGCATAACATCTTACTAAGGAATATAACATGAAGTAACCTGTAGCTACGGTCGCATGTAAAGAAAAAATCTACTGGTTTTCTCTTAGAACTGTTTCAACCATTTTTCATGTAACTGAATAGCGTCAAATTAAAAGAATCCAGTAAAAAATGAGGTGATAAGCCATTAGTTACTACTGTCTCACTTAAAAGGGAATAAGCGACATGATTTTGATACACACCGTAACATCACTTTCTTCGTTAAATCCACTATCATAACTCTATTCCACTTAATCTTCATCCTTTACACTATCATCTGATCCGAAGTCCGATACAGAACGAGCAGAACTATCACTGTTTTGGAGCCCGCTTAACACCTGCTGAACTTGTCGATACTATTTTAAATCACATGTGGCTTATCTTTTTCTTGACCAATAAAACACATTCAAATGGCTAGATGCAGGAACGAATCTTTTATGCTGCGTTGCCAAAAGTTGGGATTTGCGTGCAAACAGAGCCGGGACTTGTTACCTCTATGACTAACTGAATTTCGTAGAATCTCAAAATTTTGTAACTTGTGGCTCTTTACCCTCTTCCTCCAAGAATCTACACATAATAAAAAATTAAAAAAACTTTCTTTTTCATATCAAGTGTTCCTTTTTAGTAAATATTTGAATATTCCCAATTCTCTATTATCTTGCAATGCATTTAAAATAAACGACTGCTTATGAGCAACAGTTAAGGGGAAAATTTTATTGCTTCATGTTCAGCATGTACTGAATTTTTTATTAGTATATTCTAATAGTAATTTTATATGAATAACCTAAGGTGGTCAGTGTGAAACAATTGGTCAATCGACCTAACACAAACCTTTTATTTAGCTTTCTATGTGAAGTATTAATATTTTGTTATCAATGGTAAATAATAAATGAAATATTAGATATGCTTTTTACCTGTTCAATTAGTTTTCCTGCATTTGAATATTGTTACTTTATTTTCTCCAGATATTATCATGCTCTTAGTACGGGAGTTGACTTTTAATTTCCTACCATCGAAGAATAGACGGCGTTAATAAATTGTGGCATTACTGTTTTTGTATTTATTATTGCGAAGCTGGTAGCAATTTAAAAATTGGCTGGATAAGTTGTTGATAGCGAACATTTAAAAGATGGAGATCACCCGTGCAGACTTTCGTTGGATGATTTGCATAGAATCATAGAAACACCACCCGAAAAGACTGTTTAGAATTGGTTTGCAAAATTTCGTCATGGTCGTGCGTCCTTCATGAATTGGCTTATAGGCAGATAGAGGCGATTTTGAATGAGCATTTATGTGCGAGGAAGATATGTTCCAGATGGATTACGCCTGCCAGGCGTATATTGGTTTAATGTCTCATTTCCCGTATTCACCCGATTTATGGCATAATGACGGTTCCTTGTTCCCCACTTCAAAACAAAAGATGAGCGGATAGCGGTTTTGCCTTGAATGTATGCAAAAATGTATAGAACTGTTTTGAAAAACAAAAAAACAATTTGTTTCCAACTTGTTCGTTTCTGTTTCACTTTTTGTAAATACTTGGCAAATACAAGGCAAACCTTGTATCATTTGTTTTAAGTTTCAAGTTCATTTCTGTATTTAATATTTCGAGGTTATGTTGTAGATCTTTTTCTAAGTTCGCCAATAATACCATAACATTGGCGGATATCAATTTCGTTAAATATGTTTATTCGCCTATATTGAATTTTTTCATCTCTATCCTATACTCTTTTTATTGTTCCATTTATTACTATTGAGAACATGCGTTGGCCTCGTACAGATACTTGTTTGACACTTATCTCTGTTCTTCGTTTTTTGCTCGTATCACATTTCAATTATCTGTGTACATTGCTTCTATTATTGCTATTGTTTTTAAATTTATATTACGATTTTCTAGTGTTGAATTGCCTTATATTTATTCATTAATTTCAGATTTGATTTTTTCCACTTGTCAAGCCACATTAAATCCCCTAGTGATTTTGACGTATCTATTTTTGTTTTTTTTTTTGCTTAATTCTACTTATTACTTCAACTGGTATTCTTGTTAATGATGTGCTTCGGTAGATTTTACAATTTAACTGATCCCTTTTTCATTTTGGAGCTCTTGTTCAACGTTGATGCCGCGATCTTAGGTATCTTGTATTTTCTTGTGAACACAATTCGTCAGATCTTTTAGGATAAACTTCTACTCCGTTATTTTCCGCCCGCAAGGTAATTTCTTCTAATGTTTTTTCCATGATATCGCTGATTGTGGGTCTTTACCCGAGATCAATACAGTTATAAGTGATGATCAAATAACATGTTTATTCACAATGTCAAAAGTCTTGGATTGTAAATAAAATGTTGAATATAGTTCTTCTACCTATTAATTTTAGATTAAAATTAGGTGCAGTGACAATTGTAGTCTTTTTTGTACATTATAATGCCATTGTGTAAAATTTCTTTATCCAACCAAGGAGGAACTACTGCTTTACACGATGCAGGGTATTTCAACCGTCAGATATCGGATATTTTGGATATTCTTATATCATCCATTCACTGAAACGAAGTCTACAGATACCAAGCGACATCAGTTCAAATACATTGAGGATCCACTCTACTTCCTAGGTTTCATGCTGCTCGTTTCCAATGGTCGTGACAGTATGCAAGTCGACCTTGGCTACAATGGAGGCGGATGAAACCAAAATTGGTTTGGTTAGTGGTGATAACTAACAAAGATCTGCAGACAACGCAATCTTTATCAGCGACTTAATTTTTCCGCGAAGCTGCTTACTATTAAAGGGGTATAGTGATGTTCTGGGGGAGAATAAAGTTTATCCGCCACACTTCATTCATTAAGTTAAATTAACATCGTACTACAACACAGTTCAAACAATTCTTTTTATAATTTTAATAATAGAATAATTGCAAAAATATTCAAAAAAACCTAAATATTCTCTTCTTAATATGTTTTTTAGACCCTTTTTGTTTGCAGATAGTAAATTTTGTGAAGAGTTATTGAATTGGTCGGTATTTATAAGCAGAAAGATAAAGACTGGGTAATTCATTCTCTGATTTAATTTATATTTGACTTTTGAAGTAAGTTGAGAAAATTTTTTGAGTAAATGCCATACGAACTGAATTTTCAAAATTTCTTCTGAGCAGGAGAATTTATGGTGAAGTCGCAATTAACACCTTTTTCTGAAAATGCGAAAAAGGCTCGATTTTTATATTTTGGAGGTAATCAGAGATCACGAAAAACAACAGTGAGCTCCTCATGTATGCTGGGTTAAATGTAGATTGTCATCAGTTTAGTGGATACGAAGGAAGAGAAGAAGTATGCCTTTTGTAGCATGCTATAGCGATGAACTACCAACCATTTTGAGTTTTGTTGCTATTTTTGTACAAAAATCAAAGACTGAAAGTTATTCCAAAAAAGAGAAGCTTTAGATCTTATGTCCAAATTTATCATCTGTCATAAGACCTGTTAGACCCATTAGGGTTGCTAAGATATTGTTTTGTGAACTAAGGAAGATAATAATGGTTCTTCAGGAAGCTTCAAGGAATCATTTAATTCAAAACAGTTGAATGGTTTAGTTACTGATTTGGTTAGTTAATAGAGAGAACTTATTGGTTGCTGTCTCAAGAAGTCGAACTTAACTCGTCAAATTAACGGATATTACAACTTTTAGAAAAGAAAACCCCGCGTTGTCCATATTTATTTATAAATGCAGTAAATAAATGCGGGAACTACATGTCCAGTATTTTTATTGTAAATGATGCCTGTTTGTAATTGTTTTTTAACACAATAAAGACAGGCCAAACAAAGTTTTCTTAATATTAATAACAATGGATTACTGATGTATCCAGTACTATGATGTAAAAACAAGCATGCAGGAGGGGAAAAATTAGGATTCACCATCGTTAAACAAATTGGAAATGCAACCTTCAGCTTCAGATAATTCGCCATAATTTCAAAATTTGGTCCCCAGTAGTTTTCGGCTTTTTCCAAATCTTCCAAAAATTGACGCAAAATGAAGTACATAATATGTTCGGTAATTCAGTGGTTTGTGGAGGTTGAAAAATCTATCTAAAACAACTATAGTGAAAAATTAAAATCACATCTTTGCCTTTCACTGTAAGTGGGTCCGGTGCGAAATTAAGGGATGAGCTATCGGAAATAATAAAACATCTTTTCCAGAAGATTAATTCTGATAATCCCGTATAACAGCGTATATCATTTCAAGACCATATTCTTGTCGATATTTATACAATTTCCATCACTTGTTATATCGTTCAAAATTGATTTGTTAGAACTATTTAGAACTATTTAGAACTATCCATTCCTTATTAGTATTAATATTGACATTCCATGCTATTTCTTTTTCAGTAGAGACAAAATTGGACTAACCGTGTATGTTGTTTTGCCTTTAGCGTTTTGTCTAATTATATATTTTTTATGCTCTTGATTCAAAGCCTTTTGAATAAATAATAATATTTGTTTCAGTTCCCTCTAAAAGAATATCCACGGAGCCTGCCACACCAGTGCACACGCCTGATAGGTGAGTAGATTTTATTTAAAAGATCACATGAACTAGATCAAAAAACAATTTCACTTGTTTCTTTGTTCAAATTTCATTTTCTTAATTAAAAAATTGCGTTCTCCATAATAACATTCAGTAGATCTTGCCGAGGAAAAAACCACTGGTCACTACATCTTTTTTGGAGCATCAAATCATATGCGACATTAGTAATAGTTTAAGATTATTTTCTGCCTCAAGTACCATATGTGATCCGACTTAGACGATTCCTAGATTTCACCAATATACCTTCCATCTATTGTTATCACAGATTAGGAGAAAATCGCGAATGAGTATGTTGAGAGGCTATAATAGGATGCACACTGTCTGTGGTTTCTTATCAGCGTCTGACAAGTGGTGCCCTTAATTTTTGCTTTGAATGTTGTCAGCATCCAGGTTTGAACTCAAATCGTCTTGATTAACAAAGAAAACACTTTCCTTGCCTAAAATTATACTATACAAAGGATTTTTGAGTTAATAAATATGCTTCGATTGGCAGTTTTTATCCTGAAGTAGGTACAACCCACGCGTAAATCAAGCATCATCCATTATTTGTCTATTTACGTCATTTTAATGATGCTTTGTCCTGCAAATCGAACTTCTTCATTGTATTAGTATTTATATCTGTGATATCATTGTTTCAAAAATGATCTAGGTGTAGTGGAAGGTTCCTAGATGTACTGATTTGCCCAAATCTAACCAATGTGTCATGGCAAAAATTTTATGATAATAGGAGCAGTAATAATAATTGGTTCTAGAAAAAAATTCAGCTCAAATCCAGTGGTAATCAATAAAAAAAATTGTTCGCAATTTTCTCAAATGACTGCATTTGAAATTGATGATGGTTAGAAAAATACAATTATATCATCATACCTCGGCCACTTTTGAATATACTATACCTTCAATAAAACTGTTCCAATCAATATGAAATTCCATTTCAAATATATATTATAATAATTTTTTTTTGATATTTAATCCACCGAAAAATCGCAGAATATCTTGCGATGTAGTTAATCTTTGGTGTATTATCAATTCACATTACGATTCGAAAAGCCCATGCGAATGAATGGTCACTATGTGACTCCTCTGCAATTAAAATCATTATATATGATTCTACAGAAAAAATGGAATCGTTCAACCCAGCAGAACATTACCGTGAGATAAATAGTAAACTTCCCTTGATACATCAAGACTAAGCAAATCTACAGAGTTTTGGATGATAAATAAATTCAAAAGATCATGGACGATGCCAAAAAGAGAAAAAACGAAGGCTTGAAGATTCAACACATTGAATTGAGTACTACTATACGGGAAAGACTAACCCAGGTAACCAAGACCGAGATAATAGCGGGACTTTGACGAGCAGCGAAGAAACCAAGAAGTATAACAAAAAAAATCCGTGAATATTCATAGAATCTGAATAGAGTAATATGTAGCTCATTTGTTCCTTACAGGAACATTTAACGAGAATGTCGAAGTGGAAAAAGTAGTGGAGTGACTTAATGTTTGGTTGAAAATATAAGACGGAGGTCGGGGGGATGTAGCAATACAGCATTTCCGTCAATTGCTTCCTCTCTCTGGATTGGGTCCTTGCTCCTTTTGTTTTCTTTAGAATGAAGTGTTCTCATTACCTCAACGGCACATGTATTCGTTACTGTTCAGGAAGTCTCCATTGACAGAATAGCCATATTTTCAGGCATTACTCTTACTCCTATTGCAGTTTACCATACTGAAGCGCGGGTTTGAGACTAATATGTGCTCCGCACTTTTGCTGTTTATTGCACAGACTGGACACTCCGGGGAACTGGACCTATTAAGGTATTCTATGAAGTATCCGTATGTGGCTCTACGAGGGCGGTTAAGCAAGGTTTCCACCCCAATAAGTCGGTGGGACCATCTTACCTTAGTCCAGGCATCCTATACCATTTACTAGCAACCTATTTATTTCTCTGCTTCTCTCCTTAATTCTTCTTCGCTCAGTGCGATATAATTTCACTGTCGGTCGGTGAAGTGATCTCATTTCCTCTGATTACAATCGTATTCCAGGGATTACACACAGAGCGCTCAACTGATATACTAAAGCGACGTCTTCCGGAGGCCATTTCGCTCAAAAGCTTTACTTGCTTTTTGAAACACATACACTTACACATAGCTTTCATCCCTCAAATTGAGACAATTGTAATAAAAATGCAATAGTAGATTAATTAGAAATCTTTTCATCATCAAAGTAAAAATCTCGAATGTGTATAATATATTACTTTTAGAAGTACATGAGAATCATTTTATCGTTATTTGGGATTCAGTAATAGCATCGATAACAAACTTAGGAACACATAGTGTTTTTAGAAGAATGTTCAATCCAAATAAGTAGAAAAACTTTCTGTCAAATTACCATATGTGCTAAAGAAACCATAGGATAGTGTTCAGTGATATTATCATAGATGCTGGCAGAAAATTAATAAAAATCTATTTTTTCATAAAATCGGATACATAATTCATCTCATACATCCTAACAAACTACATATAGTGCTATATAAAAAATGTTCAATCCAAATAAGTACTTTGAGGATCATTTTCAGTCAAATCACCATATGTGCTGAAATAAAATCGCTGAAAATCCAATTTTCTATAAAATCGGATACATAATTCAGGTCATTTATACTAACAACCTATACATAGGGTTTTCAGAAAAATGGTCAATCCAAATAAGTACTTTTATAATAATTTTCAGTGATATTATCATTGATGCTGACAGAAAATGACTGAAAATCTATTTTGTATAAATCAGATACATAATTCATTTCATACATCCTAACAAACTACACATAGTGTTATAGAAAAAATGTTCAATCCAAATAAGTACTTCCAGGATGATTCTCAGTCACATCACCTTAAGTGCTGGAAGAAAATCGCTGAAAATCTATTTTCTTATGAAATCAGATATTAGGAAAAATGTTTGATCCAAATAAGTGCTTTTGGGATAATGTTCAGTCACATCACCTTATATGCTGAAAGAAAATCGCAGAAAATCTATTTTTTCTATGACCGTGCGTTTTAACCCACTTTCTCGCACGCATTTTAGTTTTGAAAGTGTCACTTTCCCGCACTAGTGCGGGAAAGTAAAATTATGCAAATTTTGACCTTATTAGATAGTTTTTTACTTATGAGATTATAACTATTGTTACTACAGGTAAATAAATATTTACGAAATAGTCCATCAAATAAAAATTAAACCTTTTCTAGCTTTTTGTAGCATTTTTAATTTTTTGAAAATATAAAATAATACAGAGATTTTTTATATAACCATGTAATTGTTACTAAAACGTCAAAGTTGTTCAAAACGTCTTGGAAGTGACCGAATAAGTACAATCTTCTAAATTAAACCACATTAAATCGAATCCGATACAATAATATTAATGGATTCATCCGACGAAGAACTTCCTGAAGCCATTTTGAAGGCTGCAAATGAAACTATTCCCGAGCTGTTACCTTCCAAATGACTTAAAACCGTTGCCGTCACCGTCATCTATTTTTTTATGAAATCGGATACATAATTCAGGTCTTTTATACTAACAACCTTTACATAGGGTTTTCAGAAAAATGGTCAATCCAAATAAGTACTTTTGTGATAATTTTCAGTCACATTTTCATAGATGCTGAATGAAAATCCCTGAACATTTTTTTTATAAGGTCAGATACATAATTCAGGTCATACATTCTAACAAATTGTCATAGAAAATATGTTCAATCCAAATGAGTACTTTTGGGATAATTTTCAGTCACATTTTCATATATGCCGAAAGAAAATCGCTTAAAATCTATTTTTTATAAATAATTCAAGTCATACATCATAACAAACTACGTATAGTGTTTTAGGAAAAATGTTCAATCCAAATAAGTATTAGGATAACTTTCTGTCACATTTTCATAGATGTCTCAAAAACATCCCTGAAAATCTATGCATATACTTCTAAATATTCATTTCAAATTATTATCATCAAATAAAACATTTTTGCATCTTTCGTAATCTGTTTTCAAACAAATTTTATTTTCTTTTGATTTAATATAGATGGTAACGTAGCGCAGTAGCATTTCTGACGTTTTTGAATCCCAAATCTCGCGTCGCATTACACAAATCGACTCCGAGTCAACTCGCGCGATGCGGCACCAAGCAAATCGCAAACGGTGCGGAAACCGATGTTTATGACAGTCGCCGTTGGTAAACATGTCCAGATAGTGAGTGCAGGTTGACCAAACCCTTTGTTTAGCACCGCATTCGCTCATATACTCTCCTTCTTTACTGCTTCAATTATCTACAGCGAAGTTTGGATTGCTTAATCGAACTTTTTCGAGGTTGATATATGATATCCGGACGGGTTTCAATTTGAGAGAGGGTCCTATTAGCATTTGATTATATTAGTATCAGATTCATTGTATTCAGTTCGTTTAACTTAATACTATACGAGGGTATATTGAAAAATTTTTAGCCTACTATAAAACCAAACAAAATTTCAATGTCAAAATATTTTATTACTCAACATATTCTCTTCTTAATTGGATACGTTTATTACAGAGAACCTGCAACGTCTCTAGACCTTTCAAAAAAACTGTTTCTTCTTGCTCTGCAAACCAGATCTCCACAGCTTTTATTACTTCCTCGTCGGAAGAAAATTTACGACCATTTAAACCTTTTTTTAGTTGAGGAAAGAGATGATAGTCGGACGGAGCCAAATCTGACGAATAAGGGTGTTCTAGTTATTCAAATTCTAAATCCTAAATCACGAATTTTTTGCATGGCAACATGAGATTTGTGTGCAGGGGCGTTGGCCTGCAAAAACAAAACACCTTTGGATAGCTTTCCGCGTCTTTTCTCTTTAATTTTCTCCCGTAGAGTGGTCACTAATGTCGAATAGTAATCTCCAGTTATTTTTCTACTCTTATCACTGAAGCAAGAACTTTTCCAGCATATTTTTGGACACGAAACTTCTTAGGTCTTGGAGAACCAAAGTGCCATCATTCCATCGATTTTTGCATTGTTTCTGGATCGTAGAAATGTACCCAAGTCTTATCCATAGTAACAATTCGGTTTAAGAAGTATACATCGTTTTCAAATCGAGCATAGATCAAACGCGATGCTTCTACCCTTGCACGCTTTTGGTCAACATTCAAACATTTGGATCCATTTTGCTGCAATTTTTCTCATGTTCAAATTGACGTGAACTATATGAGAAACGCGTTCGTATGAAATATTCAGTGTTTCAGATATCCGTTATAGCCCAATTCGACGGTCTGATTAAATCAAGTCATGAACTGCATCGATATTTTCGGAGACACAGACAGACACAGAAACTGGCCTTCTCGATCGGTCATCATCTTCAATGGAAAAGTTACCTCTTTTGAAGTCCAATTGTTCACGGTCGCATGCGACGGACATTGATCACCAAGGGTATTAAGTATATCTTCGTAAATCTGCTTACCTCTTAACCCTTTTAAATACTGACACTTCTAATAAGTTATAGTTCGTTGCTATGATAACGCAATATTTTGTTTATGCCTGGAACTGGTCAAGGCTAACTAGATATCAATACATCCTCGTATTTAAGGACAATAAAGAGTTAATTTATTTATGCTTATTAATAGTATTTATTTTTCAATATTTGAATTCTCAATGATTCGAAATAGTTCATAAAACAATCTTGCATGTTTCAAAATTAATAGCGAAATTTTCCCACTTATTTATATTTGGGGGCGAGAAGTTTCTAAGGTTACTACTACTAAAAACACTGGCCAACAAGATTTTCCTAACACAGCCGAGACCTTTATTTGTGGTGGAAATACCCGTCCAATAACAGAAAAAATATTTATTAAGCCCTAACGCGTACCACTTTTCAATAGCTTAATTATCCCTGTTTACATTAGCAGATAGGTAATTTTATAAAGGTTGTTAAGATCGGTAAATTTTATGGCCCAAAAAATACCTAAACTGTATTATTCATAATAATAAACATAAAAATAACATTAAAAATAATTAGTATTCTGTTGAGTGGTTCTCTGTTCATAGTGCAAAAGTGATTATAAAGACGAAAATATTCAACCGTGTCAAACGCGCCGAAGTTGCAAAACTTCTCCTGACAAATTTTGGTATATTTGTGGAGAATTTATGGTGAAATCCAGGCCATTTTCCGAAGATGTGAAAAAAGCCTATTTCAAATATTTTGATACTCTAAATGGAGACCAAGTAGGCCCCTCACGCGTGCTGTGTTAGTTGTAGCTTGTCATTGGTGCAGTGGATGAATGGAAAGAAAAAAAGCATGCCTTTTGCTCTTCGAATGGATATGGAGGGAACCTACTAACCATTCTGACGACTCCTATTTTTGTCTAACAAAGACTGAATGCTACTCTAATGAAGGAAAGCATAATATAGAGTATTCTAATTGGCCGTCTGCTATACGATCTGTTCCCCATAACGAAGATTTACCAGTACCGATTGCACCTAGATCCAAAAAATATTGTTTTAGAAGATACTATAGTATGGCCGCTCATTACAGAGAGTAATCACGTGCATAGTGCGTGAGAGAGAAATTGTAAGCCTGAATCACACCATACACAACACTAAAAGGTATTTAGTGGCAAATTTGATTTGAATTTTAAATGCTTTTTTCAAACTAACATTTTTATTTGAATTTTAAATACTTTATTTTAATATCGTATCATATAAATAATACTTTTATTTATCAATTGCATAGCATTCATACATTAAAATATTCGTTCACTTAGTTAACTACTAAACGTTATACCTACATATTTCACACGTTGCCTTGATTTTTTTAAAAGTATCTATAAATTTATATAATTATTATTTTAATAGTAATTTTGTTTTCCCTAACCTTAAATAGCTAGACGGTTTTTCAAATTTATGGTATATTAAATAAAAATATAAGGGTACTTAATACTGTAAAGTGAAATCTAAGAAAGAAATGTCGTGCTATATGTTTTATACAAATACGTATCAAAAGTTATAAAGTAAATTCATACAAAATGATATAAATAATAATAATAATAATCTTTATAAACAACACGGTCCTTTCCTGAATAAATTCTTTGTTTTCAAAAAAGGTGGTTTAGAGGGATATAAGGGCGGATGAATTTTTATTTTAATCTAAATCGGAATCTGATTCCGACGAGGACGAATCAGCTCTTAAATTTATTATTAGAGGTTCCACTTGTTTTTCCATTAAATTATCAATGTCCCACATTTTATTTCGAAAAAAGCGGACATGTTGGATTGCCTCACTCCAATTGGTTTGGGTAACATTATTTAAAGCTTTAGTAAATAAAGTTTGGACATCACTAATTTTAAATGTTGTGTTTTTCCTTGCCACCTCACCCTTGATTTGTGCCCATATGAGTTCAATTGGGTTGAATTCACAATGGTAAGGTGGCAATCGTAAAACAATTTTATTTTTCTCTTTGGCCATCTCATCAACGACATATCTTTGGACTAATGGCCGATTCCCTTTAACCAATGCCAATAGTTCTGCCCGCACCATATTGTTTTCAAAATTAATATTTCGTTCCCTTAACCACTGTTGTATGTCCGCTTTTCTTGTGGAACTTGTGGGACACTGGTCTAATTTTCTGGAATGGTAGGATGCATTTTCCATTACAATGACTGATCCGTCCTCAAGTTTATTTAAAATTCCCTTTAACCAACCCTCGAACCCATCTGAGTTCATCTCCTCATGATAGTCACCCGTTTTCTTGGACTGAAACATATCTAGACTATTCTCTACAAAACCATTTTCGGAGCCAATATGTAAGATTATTAATCTTTGTCCTTTGCCCGTCGGGTTTTTTAAGCCCGTTGAAAGGCCACAGATAAATGCATCTCGTGCACTTAAGACTGTAGTATCAGTCCACACTTTGTTCACCGTGTGACCTATTAAAATGTTTTGCAAAATAAGAACTAGTTCTCGCAGCTGTTACATGAACGACCTTGATAAATCAGAAGAATAATTTTCCCCGAAGGTAGTGCAAGATAATGATGTGAAGGAACTTATCGGTATTTTTAGGGATGGAAATGATCTAACCGTAATTGTTGACCACCGGATGATCACATTCCATTGTCATTGTGACTCTTGTCGTCTTAGCGTTTTATTGGTGGAATTTAAAAACAGTGCCACTTTTATCCAATATGTAAACATTATAGTCCTGGAATATTTTTTTACCCACACTAACCAAAAGATTGCATCTACAATAAAAACATTAATTTGGTTGCAATGAGGAAAATCGCTCCAGTTTTTATAAATAATAAATATTTATTATGTTTGGATCCTCAGATGCATTTTGTAAAAATTCTAAAAGTATTAAAGCAATGACGCGTTTAGAAATGATTGTTCTTCAGATTGAATAACGTAAATAGACAGTTTAAATTTAGTTCCATGAATATCACATCCACTTTTAACAATAAAATTTATTTTAAAATAGAGGATAGTCAATGTATAACATAACTATAATACCACATATTAAAGAATAATAAAAATTAAAGTACATGTTTAACATGCGCTATTATTCAGTCACATAATTCTTACTGTAAAAGCGCATGTTAGAAATGTAGTTTAATTTTTAATGTTTATCAAAGTAAATAAATAACATAATAAAACAAAAGCTTAAAATAATTATTGATATAAAATTTTTAGAATATAATAATAATAATTTAATTTAACGTGCAGCTGTGTGAAATTGACATTCTCAGACATTGCTTCAGCCAATACGAATCGTTATAAAAGTTACCACTAGCATCCCATGAGCCGATCCCGCGTTTTTATTGCTCTCACTACCGACCGGCCAGATTATAGGACAACGTATCATCAGGAAGCTCCGAAAAACAACGCACCGATCCTATTTTTACTCCAAGTACCAGTTCCGGCGAGCCACATTCAATAGTTCAAAATGAGTTTAATGATTTAGCACCTGATTTGGAGTTATCAAGGCAACAGTCGGAACTTCTTGCTTAAGGAATGGAACTTGTTAGCCAAAGAGACAAAAACTACGACCTTTAGAAAAAGAAATGCTACATTTTCTGCATTCTACAGTATGGAAAATTCGTTGTGTGCATGTACAGATATTGCTGGTCTAATAAAGGAACTTGATATTGAGCATAATCCCAGTGAGTAGCGCCTATTTATTGACTCGTCTATATACAGTTCAAAAGCAGTGTTATTACACAATGGAAATTTAAATCCTTCTATACCATTTGCTCATTCTGTGAAGATGAAAGAAACTTATGAAAATATTCGCTTGATTTTAGACAAAATTAACTACAAGTATAAGTAGCAACAAGTATAAATTTTCAACTAAAACTGTCAAAGTACGATTAAGACCTAGTATCAAAAGCTTAGTAATTATGTGTAGAAGGTTTATCAAACAATTTTTTATAAAAAAGATTGTCATATATGCAAACTCGGATCCAGGGAGAGTCATGGGGCTAATGAACCCCCTAAACCCTGATATGGGTAGGAATATGTAAAAGTATGAATTATTTTACACCGTGGATAAAGGAAGCCAATACCCCAAATATTTCGAATATCAAAACAATACCAAATGAAACAAAAATAAAATGGTCAGGAAATTCAAGACTAAGAAGTAGAAGAATCTGACATGAACTAATTAATATCAATGTCAAAAACAACGTAATCAACTTATATTTTGCGGGTAAAAGGCTTAAAATTCCATGTCTTTAACCACTCTTTGTCATGATCCCGAATCCGCCCTTGCATATGTGATTCTACAAAAAAAAAATGGAATCATTCAACCCAACAGAACATTAGCATGAGATAAGTTGTCAACTCCGCTTGATACATCAAGACTAAGCAAATCTACATAGTCTTGCATAATCAAGAGATTCAAGAGATCTTGGACGATATCAAAAAGAAAAGAAACGAAGGCCTTAAGATCCAACCCATCGAACTAAGTACTACTAAACGGGGAGTAGAAATCCAGGTAACCAAGGTCGAGAAAATAGCGGCACTCATTTCTTCTTATTTCCATGGAATCATTTGTGCGAGGTTCTTTATTTTTACCTCATTTGACTACTTTTGGATGACGCCGAACGTCCAGAATCGTCATTTACAGTAACATGTCCAAAAATTGTTGTTAAAATCCGAGTCCTTAGATTTAAAGATCGTCGAATGAAAGTACGTGGGATAGTTCATGAAGTAAACATACAGTATGGTGCAAATGAAAGGAATTAATGCGTTATTTCGAAAACAGGCTATTTGCGAATTTTTGACGTCATCTATGTAAGTGTGGTAACGTCATGGCTAATATTTTTAAATGGAAATGTGGGTGTTGTAATACATTATATGAAAGGTCTTTTTAATATCTATTCAGCCATATCAATATGTCTGAGTAATTGATGTTTGTATTTTTCTAAATAATTAATAAATTTTTATTATAACAATAAATTTTATTATCCGTTAAATACAACGAAACCCAAAGTAAGTGATCAAATTGTTAACCTTCAGTTTTAATTCAATGAGAAAAATGTGGCGAGAACTCTTTTTGAATTTTATAACCGCAGTTATTCATGCATCCTCAATGTATATCTTTTCTTTGAGTTCAATGTTAATTTGTTATCTACTTTGGTCACACTTATTGGTACTGGGCTACCGAAAATATGACCATACTTTTTTGAAGAAACCTTAACAGATCCTCAATATTTAGAATTTCTTCAAAACTTCCTTATTTTTGGTTGTTTCCAAACAAGCAACGTCTTTCTAAATCGCTAGATAGGTCGAAGAGGAACAATAGAATGGCCGCCTAGGTCACATGATTTGGCTCATTTTAATCTCTTTTTATGGGTATACTGAAACATAAAGTGTACCACAATATATCATTAATCTCAAAGAAAGAATACGTATTGGTGTTGCACAATAACCCCGGAACTTATAGAGAGGGTTCGAGAAGAGTTCGCGGCACGTCTCATTGTATTTTAGCTGAAGATGAACAAATGGAGCAATTAGTTGCACTCAATGGATAACACAGTTCATTGTTATAATAAAAGTTTATCATTTTTTAGACAAATACAAACATGAGTTTCTCAGACATATTAATATTAAAAATACCTTTCAAATAACGTATCACAACACCCACATTTCCATTTAAAAATTTCAGCGATGACGCTCACATAGATGACGCCAAAAATTTAAAGGTATCCTTATGAATAGCCTGTTTGAAAATCAGAATCGACGTGTTTCAGGTTATAACCAACTATATGTAAAAGCTAGTTGCAAGTTGGGTGTTGCAACTGCTTGATCAATAGCTTACCTGAATGACAACTTTAAACAAATGATTGGATATCGTATTCCAATTTAATTTTTCCGTCCGTTTGTCATAGTGGATGAAACTTGGGTACACATCAATATACCCCAGAAATAGAAAATAAAATGGAAACAATGGACACAGTGTGTAATCTTTATTGATGATTTTTTAGTTATTTTTGCAGAAAAATTAGTCTGTGTTATCATGTATTGCGTCATTCTCCATATTCATCTGATATAGCTTTCTTCGATTACTTTCTGATATCAATCTCAAAAAAATGAATACAAGAAGAAGCTCGTCGGGTTTATTGGTTTTAAGTTGGTTCGAAATTTTTAATATTGGGTTGATGACGATTGGCCCTAATATAGGATTAGTTTTCTCTACAGGTAGTTTCGCGTGTACGTGTGTGTGTGAGGTCCCGTGAATAACTTATGAAGCTTTAAGTGGGGATCGCTACACGAAACAATAACATTAATGAAGAAGAAAGTTGAATACAGCTACAGTTGAATTATTGCTGCACTGTCGTCGGCCTTTCCCCTGATGATCGTTACACTTAATCATTTCTCGCTAAAATAGTCTGTCAATCATAGTATAAGAGCAACGTTATGGTTGTATCCTTTGATTGCTAGAACATATTGGTATCAAAATTAGTTTCAACAGAAAAAACCGCTTTTTAAAACGAAGAAATAGAATCAGAAGTGACTCGATTTGAAAGTCGATTTTAAATGGCGATTTTTAGCTGTTCAAAATCTTTCGCCATTACTTATTAGATTACTCGATTTCTTGATTCAAAAAATGTCTTAAAAGGGAAATTTTGTGATACTTTTCCTGAGAATAAAAAGGTCTGTGATGGAGGGAATGGAAAAAATTTCGAAAGAGGTCTCCCAGAAATATATTCAACGTTGGGATTAGGACATTGTTAACCAATAATAGGGGAGCTCACGATGCTAAATGGGGATTTACTCGAGCGTCATGAAAAAATTTTATATAATGTATACCTTTTCATCGATGGGTAAAGTGGATACAGATTTTTTAAAATTTAAGAAAAATTGTTGCATGCACATACTCGAACGCGTCAGATATTGATAGTATCCATGTAATACGTATTTTTAATAGTGTACGTACGTTAATCTGATATGTTACAATTTGTAGACAAAAGCTTGTATAAACGAAAAAACTAAGATAAAAATAACCAAATAACCATAAAACAAATAAAATAAAATGTCAATATAAAGAAGAAAACCACAATGAGTAACAAAATTATAGGTAATAGTAATCAGTAATAATTAGTATATAAGTTGTAATAATTCCTTAGCAAAAATTAAACCAGTATGCAGCATGTCCGGAATTAAATATTATTATTAGAATAGAACTCATTTACACACTAAAAGGCCTTTCTGAAATTTGAGAAGCGTGCTTACGAATTAGGTCAGAATAATATAATAAGAGTCAGAATTTTAAGTTCCTGCAGTGAGCCCTGCTGTTTAGTCCGAGTAAATATCAAACAGCTCTCTTTTCTAGTTTGAAAATTCGCTCAAATTCAGTCGCACTACACGAACCCCAGAAGGGAATCGCATATCGGAAATGGGACTCAATAAGGGTATGATAAACTGTTAAGGAGGTGGATAAGTTCAGTTCTTTGGAAGCTGATCTCAGCTCAAAGTAGGAGGAACTTATTTTTTTAGATAAGGCGGCAATATGTAATTCCTATTTAAAGGAATTGTCCACAACAAGCCCTAAAAATTTTACAAAATTAACAACGTCAATGATGATGATCTTTAATAAAAAAGGCTTCAATGTATTTTTAAATGCTAAAAGTTTGGTTTTAGAAACGTCCAGGCAGAGATGATTGGAATCGCACCACGATTTAAAGGTGATTTGGTTACTAGATATGGTCCTATGAGGTGTCGTGAGATCAGGGTTGCTCCAATAGAAACTAGTGCCGTATGCAAATGGACATAAAGCTCAGGAAATAGCATGCAGAAAAAATTGGTTGTTGTTCAAGTAGAATACATGTATTTATCATAAAATAATAAAAAAGAAACTTCATTTTATATAATTAATTAATTAATTATTTGATCTCTTAAGTTCCATCACAAAATAAACATTTTAAGCTACTATCATTCACAGCTAATTTTTTTGAAACTTTGATGCACATAAGTTATATTTGAATAACAAAATAAGCCAAAAAGTTAGAAATACGTTGTAAATAATATTATGCACGAACGAACTGTGTGATCTGCTGTGATGATGCCATGACAACAGAAACCAGAGTAATAGTAGTAATAGTTGGAGAAAAATTGAACGAGAAATAAAAAAGTGGAGGGACATCACGCAGCTGCACGGATTAAACTTTATCGAAAAATTTTTGTTACTGCGACTAGTGGAAATAGTCAGAATGTATACTTTTCGTCAACCTTGAATTATTTCCCTTAAAATAAAAAAAAATCAACTATGTTCAAGAATGTTCTTTTTACTTCGTCGCCCTTCCCTTTCTTTACACACTTCCAAATTGTCAGATTAGTGGAATATATACTTTTTAGGATGTAATTAACACACCCTACTCACCACCCCTAACGCGCTCGAGAATTTAATCATCATCAATCAGGGCAATACTGCATATAGGAATGTTTTTATCACAGTTCGTACCTCTACTTCATCGTATTCAACGCCATTTTTCGGTAATACTGAAATAAGAATTGAACTTTTTATTAATAGATCAAGAAAAGTCAATTTCAATTAGTAAAAAAATTATCAGAATTGAGTTCTTACTCACAACCATGGTAGTTAAGTTATCTTCAAATTACAGTCCATGAATGAAATAAAATCTATTTACACCTTTTTTTGGATATATCAGGTTAAAAAAAGTTATAGACATGCAGTTTTTCTGTCTGGTTATGTTGATTCATGGCCGTTTTTTATAACAAAATTCCTACTCTCCTTCACCTCACCACCTATTTAAATAGACAGTCTTTAGTATATACATTATTTTACGAGATATCAAAAAGGGGTAATTGAGAAAAATAATAGACGTGTCCCAGTTTAAAATTTTGAAATTTTTTTCGCCTAAGGCGGATGGATCTGGATCTCTCGAAACTCAATTGTTCTATTTTCAGTAAAATCTTGACAACTCACTTATACGATTTTGAAACAAAAAAAGTGTCAAAGTGGCTGAAATTGAGATGAGGAAATGAGCATGTGCAAATATATTTCCCAACTTGATACATGCTGACAGATAGAGAATTGTGAGACAACCCTCGTATTATTTTTTCCTTCATTTGGATTATATGTACGAGGGTTGAGATATGGCAACACTGACGTGAATATACCAAATCTGACATTGCCATCATAAAATTTGAAATTTTCAATGGTGAACGGACGCAGAACGTGTTGTCATACTAGTACTATTTGAGTTGTTTACAGATATTTGTAACGTACATCATGGAATTAGAACGCGAATATTTTCGTGCCATGACATTAACAGCAGTATGCCGATCAACACGCTTGGACCTTTGTTGTTTTGCTGGTTGAATTTCGTGAGGTCGTCCAAAATCGGCTGTTATGCCATAAAAAAAAACGATGCTGTATGTAAACTGATATTGCAAGATCGTCATGTAATATACCGGGACATTGAGGTATTCTTGGGCATTAGTTCCATTCGCATACATTCAATATTGCATGAGCATTTGGCTGTCAAAAAGATTTGTTCGTGTTAGTTACCGCTTAATTTGACAATCGCTCAAAAAACAAGTTCGTGTCGATTGGTGCAAAGAAATGCTGAAAAAATTCAATTGCGGTGCTTCAAAAAACGTCTATAATATCGTGACAGGCACGAATCATATATCTATGCATATGAATCCAAAACTAAACAACAATCGACTGTATAGGTCTTTCAAGACGATACAAATCTAATAAAAGTTGTTCGCGCACGGAATACTTCGAAGCAAATAGTCAATTGTTTTTGGGAATAACCGCATTGGACCAATGTAGAACGGTCAATTCTGAATGGTTCACTAGCATTTGTTTGTCAGTAGTGTTAGAAAATATCAGGGAAAGCCATCGCAGGAGACGAATCATTCTCCACCAAGACAATGTCCAGCTCTCACACATCAGTTGAAACAGAAACGTTTTTGAACAATTAGATATCAAATTGATGGGTCATCCACTGTACAGTCGTTGTTTGGCACACAATGATTTTTTCTTATTTCCGTAGATTAAAAATAAATTGCTAAGTAAACGTTTTTCGACACCTGAAAAAGCAGTCGATGCGTTCAAGTCACGTATTTTGGTACCTCAATGGATATGGAAAAAATGCATCTAAAATTGGTTCAAAGGCATCCAAAACTGTATTGATCTCAATATAGAATATGTTAAAAAACAATAAATACTTATCAATATTTGTTTTTATTTATCTCAAAACTTAATATCTTATCTTAATCTAACTAGTATCTTCATCAGTTTACGAGGATATATTGATATCTAGTTAGCCTAGACCTGTTCCATGCACAAACAAAATATTGCGTTACCATAGCAACGAACAATAACTTATTAGAACGCAATTCTTATTATACGCAACAAATTAAAAAGAAAAAAGATATCCACTGAAATTGTGAAAATCGAAATATTGTTACTATGGATGAGAATTGGGTACATTTCTACGATTCAGAAACAAAGCAACAATCGATGGAAGGACGACACTCTGGTTCTCCAAGACCTAAGAAGTTTCGTGCTGGAAAAGTTCTTGCTTCAGTTTTTTTGGGATTGCCATGGAATAATCATGATCGATTATTTGGATAAGGGTAGAACAATAACTGGAGATTTCTATTCGATATTACTGACCACTCTACGGAATAAAAATTAAATAGAAAAGAAGCGGAAAGATATCCAAAGGTGTTTTGTTTTTGCAGAACAACGCCCCTGCACACAAATCTCATGTTGCTATGCAAAAAATTCGTGATTTAGGGTTTGAATTACTAGAACACCCCCCTTATTCACCAGATTTGGCTCCGTCCGACTATCATCTCTTTCCTCAACTGAAAAAAAGTCGTACATTTTCTTCCAACGAGGTTGTGGAGGTCTGGTTTGCAGAGCAAGAAGGAACATTTTTTTTGAAAGGTCTAGAGACTTTGCAGGTTCGCTGTAATAAATGAATGTAAATTAAGAGGAAAATATGTTGAGTAATGAAATATTTTGACATTGAAATTATGTTTGGTTCAATTCTTCAATATATCCTCGTATAGTTGAATTAACCCAGTGTTCAAAGATATAGATAATTTGCTTTAGAGAATCTATGATGTTCTCAAGACTCCTAGTATATAGGGTTACTATGAGTTTTCCGATATATTTTCCATTTTCTTGATATATAAGATAATCAAATTACTTTTTATTTCAGGAAAATACCTTCGGTAAATTCGGACACTCCAAGATCAGCTAAACGTGTTTTAGGAAGCATTGAAAGGTCGTTTCAAAGAGTCGTGAATGTACTTACACCCAGAAAAATAGAAGAATCTTATAATAATCGCCCGCATGTACTTACGTGTAAAGTAAGTATTGGTTAAATAATCTTAAAATATTTCCATGTCCACTGGAAGTTTATTTACTTCACAATATTTCATCTGAATATTTGATATTGAAAGGAATCAAAGAGAATATTCCAAAAAATAATTTAAACACAGTCGAATATCACAATTGTTTAGATAAGACTGACTGATATTTTCAACATTATTAGGTATTGGTTGTCAAAAAAAAATATTTTTTCATTTTAAAGGTATAATAAATGTTTTCACATAATACGTATTTCCATGAAAGATGAAAAATTGAACAGTTAAAAGTTAATTTCAACTTTTTTCTAAACTGTTCGATCATCTTCTGTTTCATCAGTGGTAAAGGGTGATGCAAAAACATCGCATGAGTTGAGTAGTGGGAGTGGCAGGAGCGGAGCGGATGGGCAGAGTCTGGTTGTTTTGTGGGTTAGGGCGTCCAGTTTTATTATCAATGGTGCAGTGGACCGTGGCCTATCGCGTTTTCTTCATAAGTAATGAATCTGTTCAACGACTTCTCCGCACAGAGTTGAATTTTCCACGAAATGGTTCTATACCTGATCGCAACACAATATTTCGTTGGGTTGCATCTTTTCGTATAACTGGATTAGTTATGAAGCAGAAGTCATTCTTGCACTCCAATGTCGATAGAACTAGGGCGTCGTTCTTCAAAGTCCTTGCCGCTCCACTAGACACCAATGGACAAAGTCATATATTGGATAATCTAAACATTGTATTCATGTGAGTCCATTTTGTATGTAATTAACATAAAGCAAATTTTACTGGTTTGAAATTTATACAGTCTTTTTGCGCCACCTTGTATTTTCGCATATTGCACAGCAAAGGGATCGATGGTACTTTTACTGAAGTATTGCAATGTTGTTACACTTAGTTCTATATATTCTATTATTTAAAGTTAGTTTTGAGGAAACATTGTTCTTTGGTATTTAATATATTATTTGATACCATCTAAGTTCGATAGAGTTCAAATTACACCAGTAGGGTAACAAATACGGATCGATCTCTTTTATCAAATTGTCTTTAACTATTTAAACATGTACTTGAATATCGAATGAAACTTTTTATCCAATCGTATAGATTATCTGCTACTAAAATTCTTAGTTATCTAGAAAAATTTCACGTATGATAGTGCGAACAGCCAAAATGCAAGAAATAACACATTTTAAAAAATGTGCAAGAACGAATAAAAAGACATTTTCGTATGACAAATCTACGTAGATTCTCATAATCCTCGTCTCAATATGTGCGGAAGCCATACGAGTTCTGGTGCCAAAGTCGCACGGTGCCAAATCTGATGAGTACGGTGGGTGTTCGAGCACTGGAGTGCGTTCACTGACCAAATACTGCTTCACAGATAGCGCGTTATGGGCAGGTGTGTTGTCATGGAGCAAAATCGGGCTGTTTTTTTTACGAACTCGTTCTCGCAGTGTTGCCAAAACTGACAAATAGCAACTGGTTGACAGACTGACCCTCTCGAAACCATTCAGTAATCTCGATACCGTTAGGTCGAAAAAACGATCAACATTGCCTTGAATTTTGATTTACTCTCTCGGCTCTCACTAAAGCGCTTATACCACTCAAAAACACGCGCACGAGATAGGCCTCTTGCAACAATTTATAGTACTCAGTCGGATTTTTTTTCAATTTAACGAGAAATTTGAGATTAATACATTGCTCCTGTTTTTCATTGTATCAAAAAAATGCCTATACTGTGGTGAACAAAACAAAGAATGTATATCTTGTACGAGGATATATTGAAAAATTCTTAGCATACTATAGTATCAACATATTCTCCTCTGGATACATTTATTACAGTGAACCTGCAACGTCTCTAGACCTTGTTTGTTCCTTGTTTCTTCTTGCTCTGCAAAACAGACCTGAAGTTCCAACGAAAGATTTTTAGCTCTGTTTGCAACAACAATGCCTGGAGAATCTGGAGGAATGCTAAGCTGAGAAAGATGTATGGCGAGCCAGATTTTGTCGCATTCATCATCTGAGTTGGCTCGGACACATGGAGATGCCTTCTGATCGATACTCTCGCAGAGCCATGTATGGAGTTCCCGGAGGACGGCGACTGAGAGGAGGACGGCGCCTTCGCTAGTTGGAGGAAGCTGAGGCGGACCTGATCCAACTAGGGGTTCGACGTTGGAAGCACCATGCTCAGGACAAACAAAAAGGATTGGCAGTCGATAGTGCAGAAGGCACCGTTTCTCAATGGACCGTAGAGCCGGTTAAAGAAGGAGAAGAAGGATGTGACACTACTGTTGTTAATTTTATTTAGACTTGTTGAGTTAGGACTTTGAGCGAATGAAACGAAATATGACTGACTATTCGAATTTCAGTTTAATTTAGGAAAAATATCTCAAAATGTTTAAACTAAAAATTGCTTACAAAAGTTGTGTTTTTGAAATTAAGTAAATCTCCGTTTAATATAAGAAAGAGCAATATGTATAAAAAAAAATATTGATTAACATGGAACGAGGATTTGAAATTAAAATTCATTTCTTAAATATAACATAGCCTGATCAATAGATGGATCACACTGGCTTCGGATAAAGATAATAAAGTTTTTCGTTTTGTTGGTGTCAATCTTTTGGTTAGTTGTGTAGACCGGAATCAGAACCAAATTAGAGTCATTTTTTCTTCCTCTTTTTCTTATAAACACCTCTTGGAAATCTTCACTCCCATCACTTAAAAGGAAAGGGGTTTTACCTTCTCGTATCTCGCGATATTTTATATTTAGAGATAAAACTTGTATTACATTCTTTTTATTATGTCACTGCAACTCTCGACTAAATGAGTTGATATATTGGCTTACGGTAATGTTCATGGTGTATACAGTCACGAGTAACTCAGGATAAAAGTGACACTTAACGCGTCACACGGAATGATATGGGTTTATTAAAACCTGGGAAAATCATCTTGAAAAATACGGCACTTTTGAAATAGGAGTGCGATATGTCTCCCCTATTAACATTTTTTCGCCAAAGCCCAGTTTATGTGGAGAAAAATATTCGTGGCAGTTATCCGTGGATAACTTCATGCGGGTAATAAGTAAATTATATAATTTTTTTCTATTAAATGTATCTGTATCTCGAAGAAATATTATAAGTGCATTATATCTTTTTACTACCTCTTACTTACTTCATACCGGTATCGATTACTACTTTATAATTTAGAGTACCTTTTTGGTGTAAATTTGAAAAAGTTGCGTTTAATATTACTTATTACGAACCTAGCGCTTTTTATGAGAGTGAGATGTAAAGAGAACTTCAAGGGATTTATGAGCTATAAAATTTCATTGCAATGTTTCCAGTAATCGTTAAAATTGTTTATGCTTTTTCTATTTTTAACAAGAATGACCTTTATGCTGCGCAAACCCCAATTATTTTCCAGTTGTTTACCTATACTAGAGACGGGGTCGCCTTTTGGAAACACCCAATTGAGAAGGTCGCTCTGTTTAATAATTTGAAAGTGGTGTCTGTCAGTGAAGGTATAATTTGCACCATATTTTATGTGTATTGATTGTTTCAGGAACTCTTCAACGTTTCAACTACTCAATGTAGGGATCCTGAATTTGTTATGGCTGAACTGACCAAGGCTTTGGAGAAGAAAGGTGTTACTTGTAAGAGAAAAGGGTGAGTAGTTTATTATGTTTTTAACTTTAATTTAATCGGTTTAATTAAGAATTTTAGGGGGTTAAAATTACTTATGTTTTGCTATTAATATTGTAACGTTTCTCGGTGAATGTTCTTCTTTACTACCGCTTGCTTACTTGTATTGTTCAGTGCATATCTTCAATATTTATCTAACGTCTCTACTGTGAGCTCACGTCTAGCATATGCTCTTGCAATAATTCTAGAACTTTTCAGAGTATTTGCAAGACTTACTCGATAAGCAGTTATAGCTTATAAAACACCGAGTTCACCTGCAGACGCCTAGAACGTCATTTTATCGGGACAATCTCTTTTTTAAGAAATATCTAGAGGATGTTTCATGGCTACTCAATAATAAGTTGCAGTGACCCACCATCTTTTATAGTTGTAGATGGCGTACAGCTGTCTACCAGTCACAATATAAATGAATTGATTATCTTCGTATTTTCTGCTCAGGCATAAATACATAAGAGATCATTTTTTCACAATTCTAAATATGTTTTCAATTGAATATAGGAATTTTCTTTTCACATCACGCAAGCAAGAATCGTTAGAACTTGTCTGAGTGATGTCCAAATTCTCTTGAATCGAGATTTGAGAACGTTTACATTATCTCTCAATGCCATTCTTCTTAGAAAATTTAGAATATGGAAGGGTTCCATCTGCCAGAGATATTCGTCTTATATTTCATGCTCCCCCGGTATAGTCCTCTGGAGTTCCGTATAGTCTCTTACTTTGAGAAAATGTGGATAACTTCTTCGTCATCTGCACAATAGCATCTGCACGCTGCATTAAATCTACCGTCTTCAGGTGTCCATTGTAGCGATAATGCCCCGACAGGATCCCTGCTAGTATTCGTAGGCTTTACCCCCATCTATCTTCTTTTCCAATGTCTTCTCTATTATCTAGCGGATACCACTTCCATAAAATGTTTGTGTGCCCACCTTTAGCGAGTATGTTAGTTATTCTGTTTCCCTCCACTCTAGCGTCTACCGGAATCCATTGCAGAGTAACTTCATTTTCCTTTGCCTAGCTCGTGTAGCTTGTCCAAGCATTTCCAAACCAAGACATTGGAGCTTTGAGCTCTAATGACTGCATGGCTATCAGACAGGATGATAATCTCTGGCGGTATGATTCAACTGGACACAGTTTTCTACTGCATAGATTCCTGCTTGAAAAATGCTTGGGATGTTGCCCAGGTTTTCTGATTGTCAGGTTCTAGGACCGTACATTTCTGTTTGGCGATTTTATCTGAATAAGTTTTTTTTGCATTGTGGTAGTTGCGTTATGCGCATTTATGTGTGTTTATTTATGTTATTTGACAAAAGGTTTGACGTTTGAGCATTCAATTTAACTGAAAAGTATTATATTTCCTAATCGTGCCAAAACTGGTGTCATTATTTCCACGCAAACATGTGAAGAAGTCGGCGCACTCTCGGCTCGAGAGGCTATAGCGCATTTACCAAGTTTTTAAATAACCGAATGTCGTTACAATTGAATCAGCTTCCAGCGAACTAAAACAAAAAATGCGCAGCCCCACCTTATATGTACTTCATCTGTATGTGGGTTTGTGAGCTTGCTTCTTTTTTTGTTTGTAATTTTCGTTTAGACTAGGAGCAAGGGCTTATACAAAGTCATTATACGGGGGTAGTATCTAGTAAATAAATATAGTTAAAAAAAAACAAAAAGTTAGTATTTTTCATTGATTGATGTTTTGAGATTATTTTAAAAATTATTTTTAGTTAAGAGAGGTTTTATTTTTTTTTAAACTATATAAGACAGTTAAAAATTTCACGTTTTGACCTGTTGCGGCCTTCATCAAAATATTACTTGTCATTCACAACTTCAAAAATTATATTGATTAAAAGATCTAGGAGACCAAAAAAATCTGAATACCTGTGAATCACCTTCCCATTAATCATATTTTCAAGGAGTAGGTACTCTAACGTTTTTACGTTTAATGTATGGAAGCACCGTCTTTGTTGCAACCAAATTGTCATATGTACTTGTAACGGAAGGTCGTGCAAAAAATCACTTACTTTCTAATAATTGTAAGTATTGTGCGGCATTTAAGGAATGTCGAAAAAAAAGGTCCAACTAATTTATTTTTATACACACCACACCATACGTTCGTTTTAAAAGAATATTGGTTCCGAGTTTTTATTACAAAGTTTGGTGGTTAAACCACCAGCGACAATTTTGTGAAGAGACGCTTCCTTTTGAAGAAAATTTTGCTTTATCGGAAAATATCATAGTTCTTGTAAAAAACGGGTCTTCAGCCAACTTTCCTTGGATCAGAACGCAGAATTCAAAACGAATATCGTAATCCCTTCGTAGTAACGTGTGTACATATTGCGGTTTGTATGCATGATATTTATTGACTTTCAAAATATTTGCCACTGTTTCTTCACTTACTGAAGTAGTTTGTATTGCAGAGGCCCTTTTCCTCAATGACTTTTTTGGTCTTCTACGACAGAAAGCATCACTTCAAATACAGTGTCTTCATTCGCAACCCGTTTTCGGCGTTTATTCTTAAATTTTTTTCATATACTTCCACTAGCCTTAAATGTATTCAAAATTTTCATTGTAATGTTCTAAACAACTCTCTTACGTATTTACTATTTCTTATATTTTTGTATTTTATAATAAAAAAGTAAATTTTGTGAAATAATAAATTTGAAACCTCAACATCGACATTCATTTTGAAGCCAATTTCCTGCCAAATTCTTCTTTTCCACTCAACATTTAGGTATTTTGGGTCTTTCATATTGTAAAGAACTGGTCGTTCTCGAATCAACTCGATGAGAAGCTCGTCGTTGATTTCATAAAAATGACGTTCACACATAAAATATTGAAAAGTGAATCGAGCAATCTCTTTTTCATGTTCGTATTTAAACTGAAAATATCGGCGAAGACGTATTTCTTATTTTCACGGTAGATACCGGAAGGGCACCGAGAGTGTCGGAGAGTCACGTTGCCGTTTATGTTTGAAAACGCACCGTATTTCCCCGTTTAGTTTAATAAGAATTTCGTCAGCCGATATTTTTTTCCCACTGAAGGTACGGCACGGCTCGGATGTGTGGATCTACCTTTATCCTATCCACTTAAAATAAACACCATCATTCTTTCGAAATTTAGTTTCATTTATTTCCGTTAATATATACTTTTTTTAAATTTTCCAAGTCCATTAAATGAACTTAATCGGACCTAATAGGGGGATCACTATATAATGACATCATTCGCAGCTGATTGGTGACCACCTGTTTCTTATCAAAGTTAATTGTAGTGTCAGTGATAAATACAAATCAATATAAATTTATTTTATACTACTATTTGTTGCATAGAGTACAAATATCAAATCACCCAGGTTATCTCACAAACATAGATTCATAACAAGATTTTAATTTCAATATTTTCACTCAAAAAACTATTTCTAACTGTTAAGTACTAATAGAAATTTATTTTATGAAATGCTTTTAGTCTTCCATTAAATACCAATATAACGGTAGCATGTTTTAGAACATGACATAGCTTGATAAATTGATATGCCGCAACATAGTTTTCTTATACCTTGTCAATAAGTCCCTCAGACTAATAATACAAATTACTTACAATGATTATTATTTACATTTTTACAATATTTCTATATCTCTTGGCGAGATTGATAAACTGCATTGCTGGAGTGACTCAGTGAACGGCAAAGATTTATCGATGGTGGATCGGAAGACGACAAAATCTCAAGAATGCATTAACTGATCACTAATTAGGAATAACGACTCATTTTTAGATTGATATCGCGTTTTTTCGTTGGTATAAAGATCCTTCTTAGCCGACAAATGTTTTATGGCTTTATTTTTACTTTATTCGAATTTTAGTAAAAATACTTTCTGACACTCTCTTTCTACGATATACCGAGTGAAACTGGTCGGAATAGTAATTTAGTTGTATGAAGTAACTGAGAAAAATTACTTTAAATACTTTTTTTTTACAATATTTTCTTTCTTAATTCAGTTGGTTAGATTAGATTATATTAAAAACCTAAAGGGTTTGTATATTCACAGTCGAAATCAAAATGTTTGCATTACAACTCCTCAGACTATCCCAGAACACTGATTGATGCTATTATTGGAGACGGCTAAAGTATGTTTAATTCTTCGCTTGAAAGTTCGGTCGAGCGACTGTTTTATCTTTATCTTTGTATTTCGCAATTGGAAGTCCAAAATACTGAAGATAGAGGGGGAGAGAGAGAAATGCTTTCTTGTCAAAACAGTGTTTACAAAATGTAAACAAAAGCTGAGAAACAAACAAAAAAATAACTAAATACGGATAGAAATAAAATAAAATTTCAATATACAGAAGAAAACCACAATGAGTATATAAGTATGCAGCTTGCCCGGAATTAAATATTATTATTAGAACAGAAGTCGTTTACACAGTAAAAGGCAGTAAATAGTATATACATATATAGAAATATATATGATATATATAATATATAATATATAATAGTACATAGTGCTCAAATTATTGCGGAATGCGGTAAAAGATGATATCGATTTGATTTCAATTGGCAAGTGATTGTGCATTTTTTTGCATTGTAAAATATTGAGCACTTAACTAATTCTGAACGTGGAGTATGTAGGTAAAGGTCGTGCTCTGCATTCCGAAGTGGATAGCCGTGCAACGTCCTTTCTGAAATTGGAGAAGCGTGCTTACGAATTAGGCAAACGGATTCCAAGATGAAAAACCCAAATCGATGGGTAGTAAGTATTTTATATTTAAACCGAAATGATAAAAGCCTCTTTTTGACCAATCTTTCTATGATCTTTGATAACGTGGGAAGGAGTGCAATTGGTCGATAATTCGATATTTGATTTTCATCTCCTTCTTCATGCAGAGGTATAACTATAGCCGTCTTAAGGCAATTGGGAAAAGTGACATATTGAAATGAAACGTTAATTAAAGTGGTAAGGTGATTTAATGTGCAATCGGGCAGACTCGAAAACATTTTTAATGTAAGACCATCAGTTCCAGATGAGTATTTATTTTTGATGTCATCAATTGTACTGCGAAGCTCTATGCACTTTGCGCTTTCTGCTCGGCATTCTAATTAAGTTTGGAATCAGCGAAAGGAGGTTGAGTAAGAATTGAACTTAAATCCAGTTTCGGTTGAAACAAAATGTGATGTTTTAGAGTATTTTAGCTAAAACTTTTAGGTTGGAGGAGGGTAAGTTGACTTTTGTTTCTAGGTATATAAAAAAGTCAAAATGTGCAAACTAGTATAATTGAAAATACATCACACATAATGACTTGAGGTTTTCTTGATTACGTCCAATTAACAAGAGCATTCGATGCTCTAACAGTGTTTAGCTCTTCGTGAGTATATTACACTACAATGGCCGAAAGCTGAAATTGAAATTCATACTTTTGACCCGTGTAGTGTAATGTGCACGTATACTTCTAACAGGAAGAAAATATTATACTTCCGTCCCTGCCATAAGGAACCAAAGTATGTATTTTCGACCGAGGTATAAAGAAAAGTAATAATTTTCAAGACAATGAATGGAGATTAAAGATAGTATTAAATAGCCCCGATGGGATTTGAATATTTTAAATTAAAAAGAGTACTATTGTACTTTTTTTAATACTGCTAACTCAACTCCTCAAACTTTTTTCAAAGAAAAATCGAGGAACCAGACAAAATTTATTATATTTCCAGAAAAACCAAAAATATGACAATGTATTATTTGTATCTACTTCACTCTTTCAACTGCTGTATAATATTTCTTAAATTTATCGAATCAGGATAATAAATAGCAGTAAAGATACCTTATTACCGACGTGTCAGTTAGAAAAACGTCTTAACCTACTATTTGATTAACTGCAAAACATCTTATTCAACAAATAACTAATTATGTGTTATGTTGATTAGCAAATGAATAATGCGTAGTTTGAGCCTCTCTAAATGTTCGTATGCTAATAGCTTGTTGAAATATCGGTTATTGAGGCTCGTAAATTATAAAACATGCTGCAAAAATGTTGTTGGCTTTCTAGAACAAACCGTACCGTAGCCTCCGGATCTTAGTAATGTGTATCATTTCGAGTCAAGAAAATAAGAAAAATGAGAGAACGTTTAAAATAAGTCTTTTTTGCAATTTGTCGTAATTTATTGTTTATCAATTCAACCTTCAACCCTATAACTATTAAGTATTGTGTCCAGTAATTCTAATTATGAATTATGAAAAATATGAAATATTTGAGAGATTACATATTCCACTTTAATTTATACACACTGTTTACCAAAAATTATTAATAATCTGTCTTCCATAAGAATTTGTTCCACACGATTTGTCATGTAGACGGCGTGGTGTGCTATTAACAAAGTGATCTACTGCTGCTTGTAGTTTATCATTTCAAATTTTTTTAATACGTAGCTGGAGATCTTGTCAGTCATATGCAGAGTGTGGTAAATTACCGATCGCATCTAAATATGGTCACAGCGACCAAATAGGTCATACGAGAACAGCTTCCTAAACATGAAGTGTTAATTAATGGGTCTGTTCAATTAGCAGCCAAATATTTCTAGTTGAAAGAAGTGTAAGATATTCCCTTAGGAACTGGTGACTGATGGCTGCAAGGTACGGGTGCGTGATCAATCGGGCAACAAAGGCAACGACGAAGCATACCCACTCTCTACATTGGGATCAGTCAATCCACTGATGAGCCCAATACCCATTCTTAGTGTTGCCAAAAGTGTTACTGTTACGTCTATAAGTAGTCTGCCCGCAAGGAAGAGTTATAGATGGGCCATCTATACCTATGATGACGGCGCTTTAACGGTCATATAAGACATTATCTCCCGACATCCTCAATGACTTATACACTGACACTGTGATTCCATTTAACGGTACATTACACATTTTCTTTAATCCTGGGAGTTAAAGCCACGTAGCCAGCCCTGACTGTTTATTTACAAGCTATTACTAATTTCACACAAATTTTCATACAAATTACTGAATATTAGGCGATCCTGTTCATTTCTCTGTGCTCACCTTTTAGTATCTGCTAGTTCTGTGTTATCTGTTCCATATTTATCTGTAGATGATTGTAGCTTAAATAACTGAGGTCTGCTTTCTCATATACTACTTATAATATCGCCACTTATGATGTCTTTGTTTTAATTAGTTTCACTTGTATGTTTGTATATTTGTAACTGACTTTTCGGCCTCGATTTTGACCTACTTTGTAACCTTGTCAACGACTAATGACAATGCAATAACTCTTTTAAAATATTTGATTATCCTGATTATTCTTAGAGTTAGGGATACTAAGAAGTAAAAAATAAATCATATTTTGAATAAAATACAGGTTATAAAAACTAAAAAACATACATTTGGCAATAATAAAACTAAAAAAATAATTCTTGACATAAGAATAAAATTACTGATGAGAAAATTAATGTCACTACAGGGTGAGTCGGGAGGAGGGCACCAAACTCTAGGAGTATATCATAATCATAGCAATCTTTCAATAAATGTGCAAAAATACTATCATTGACTTCTAAATATTTTCTGCTTCGTCTACGAAGGGCGTTTGTTGCTCACCTAATTGATTCATTTCTTTCTTCTTTAATATGAGCTGCAGTATTTTCAATTCGTCTAATTAGTGCATCCCGCTTGTCTACTTTTATTTTGTAGACTTCATTTCTCATCCAGCCCCATAAACAAAAATCTAGTGGTGTGAGGTCTGGAGATCTCGCAGGCCAATTAATGGGACCTCCACAACCAATCCAACGCCCCGGAAAACGTTCGTCCAAATGTTGCTGGACTTGACGAGCGACATATGCAGGAGTTCCATCATGCTGATAGTACATCTGCATTCTAATATTTACAGGAACATCCTCTAGTAGGCCTTGTAATTCATTTTGTAAATAATTTAGGTAGTTGTCTCCTGTGAGACGATTCTCTAAAATGAAAGAACCAATTAAATAACTGTCAACCATACCACACCACACGTTTACAGAAAACCGATGTCGAAAATTGCTTTCGACTGTTGCGTGGGTATTTTCGTCCGACCATACATGATAGTTACGAGTATTATTAATGCCATCACGGGTAAATGTAGCTTCATCCGTAAATATTATACTCGATATAACACGATGGTTATCATTTATCCACCGACAAAACTCCATACTGTTAGCGTAAAACTCTGGTTGTAGGTGCTGTACTCTATGTACGTGATAAAGATATAAGCCTTGTTTGTAGAGTGTGCTTATTAACCTTTTTTGTGGAATTTCCAATTGAGTGGCAATTCTCCGTGAGCTAGTAGTTGCATCTTCTTCTACTAGATGCAGAATATTTTTTACTTCTACCAAACCTTGTCGAGTAGCGCATTCAGATGATATGGGAAGCATACCAGTCTCGCACAATTTGTTAAAAACTCTAATAAATACGTTTTTATCAGGATATCTTTGGTATGGGAAACGTTGACGATATTCTTCAGCAGCAGCTGTAGTATTTCCATTAAAGATACCCTAAACAAACACCATATTTGCATATTCTAAATTTGAATAAGTATCTGGCATTTTGCAACACTAACAATCACATCAATTCGAAATTAAACGTTCAGTTACCGTTCACTGTACACTGACAGTTCATCAAAACGTCAGAATTATCAAATGCCTTTGAGCCTCGAACATGGCATACTTTGATAATGTTAAAATTCACATATAAATGGAAAACTAGATGAAAATTTTTAATTACTAAATACTTGAAAACAAATGAAAAATGGATAAGAACATAAGAGTTTTTTTACATTATTTTCACGTGTATAATATACTCCTAGCGTTTGGTGCACTCCTCCCGAATCACACTGTATAATAAAAGCGTGAAGGATATAGAGAGAATGGCATCATGGAATAACAGGACAATGCTAGCAATAGGGAAAATGGAGGAAATTGGAAAAGAAATGTTGCAATACAAAATAGACATATTATTAGCACTCCAAGAAATACGATGGACAAATAAATAAGGAAAAAAATATTCCATTCTATGGCGGGGAAGATTAACAAGTAAAGAACGGTACCGGTTTTATGATAAGCAAGCAAAAGGATGATAAGGAATGTGCTATGATATGGAGTTATGAGAGAGAGAGAGAAAGAATAAAAAATATTATAGTAAATATAACATTAATTATATTCACGCACTGACGGAAGAAGCAAAAGACGAAGACAAAGATGAATTCTATGAAAAACTGGTTAAGGTATGCGAGGACGTCACATAATACATTAATAGTATTGAATACAAAAATATGAAAAAAGGCTACTCAAGTAGTGTGGCAGGAAAACCCACCTTCTACCACCTATATTAGAAGCACTAGTTTTAAACAACCAGTAACTACCAAGGGAAACCAAATAGATCACGTCTTAATAATATCAAACAGAGATCGAAGATGATACAAGATGTAAGATCATACAAGGGAACAGGTGTTAAGACTGATCATCATTTAGTAATAATCAAAATGAAATCAAGAGTATAGTGAACAAGACGATAAAAAGCGGAAAATGGAATGTGCAAAAACTATAAACGAGTGAGGACGAATACAGAAAACAAATAGAAAAGCAACTACAAAAAAGCAAATAAAAAGATACTAGTGATGAGAAATAGAAAGAGATTAAAAAAGTATTATAAATGCAATGTAGAAAGTCGTTGGTACAAAAGATATAAAAAAAGAATGATTGGTTTGACCAGGAATGTACAATAAACATTCAAGAAAGAAAAGAAGCTGAATTGAAATTACTACGAACTAAGACACAAGATGATTAGGATAAATATCAAAAATAAGAAACACGAGCATTCGGATTTTTTCTACTTCTTTTTCTACCTCAATAAACATATTTTATTGTTCTCCATCAGATGACATTAAGCTTTAACTGTCGTCAATTTGCACATCAATTACAATATCTATATTCCACATTTTGGTTTCAACCTTGAACGCTTGAAGAAGATACTCCCGAAATAATTACCGGTCTTCATTTTCTTGAATTTAATTTTTATAAATATTGACAATCAATTGTTTATCGCAAGCGTTAAAATGAAGCTTTTTAGTTCTCTTCTTAGGCGGGGTATAGCTAATGTCAACATCATCTATCACCGTGTCATGCATATATAAGAAAAATACTCAACAGAAAAATATAAAAAATGTCACTGCGGTACGATAATACGATGCCGTCCCTCTACTACACCTGAATCTAACAGCTTTTTCAGCAATGAAGCGCTTGTCCCTTTCACACGGCTTTTTATTTGTTGTATATGATGGTGCCACTGATTCGGACTAATAACGATGTCGCTCCGCGTTTCGCCCGTGATGTTCACGTGCTGATCACGTACTGATTATTGTTTTGGTTTAAAATTTTTCTTTGGTAAATAAACTTTGGAGACACGTACCGCCAATCATCTACATAAGAGACTCACCACGAAACATTACCGTCCATCTTAATGTAGAGAGCCATTTCAACAGTATCAAGAAAATGGGAAAAGGAAGGAATTATGGAAGGGAAATCCTACTCAGTGTAATTTTCATTTAGACAGTTCTAAAACTGGGAACTAGTTTAAAAATGTCATAGAAAGCACCTCACGCTTTTATAATGGTGACAACAATTCTCTCATTAGTAATTTCATTCTTATGCAACGAATTAGTGTTTACTATTTGGATCGGTTATTGCTAAAAGCGTGTTTTTTTTTCAAACTATAACAAGGTTCCAGTTATACTCTATTTCACACACAAATTATACCTTTCTTCATTCAAAATAAACGGAATAACAAATATTATCGCTAATCTTTATTAACCAGATTAGTGAGCAATACGGAATTCTTCAAATCTAGAATCTCTTTTCAAAAGAAACTTGTGGGATATTTTCCATGTTTTTGTAACACTATGAAATATTTTGTTTTATTTTCAAAATAATCAAACTATCTTGAACCTTATTGGTCACTCCAACGTGCCCTCATCAGTACGCAAATGACATTCAGAATTGAACTCGATTCCGAAGAAATAAACACAATGTTACGTTAAATTTCTGAATAGACAGCAATTTAGTGAGACTAAAGTAGAAGTAATTTATGCATGGGAACGCATCTGTAGTCGTTGTTTAACAACTAAACGAGTATTAACCTGAAGTACGGTTTGCATATTTTAAACTCGCAATTTATTTTTGTAGTGGCAAAAATTGAAAGTTGTTCACTCACATTTTCATATCAATTTTTCATAGATAAATGAATAAGGTCATTTTAAAATCAGTGGCATACACATTCATTGACTACTTATTTTGTTTTCCAAAATATTATTCAACATAAGTTATTGTTAGTCAGTCTCCTCAAAAAATTCTATTTAAAAATTTCCCATCCCTAAAAACTTCTCTTTGTAAATGTTTTTAGGTGGAAAAGAGACTTGAATATTTGGTGTATGTTTTTTATACAGAGAGTACCGCGAAAAGTTTTATTAAAAATAATGGCGAATGCAGTTATATTATGACGCTGTAGGTTTTGGATGACGCTGAATTCAAATATAATACTCTCATGAATTTGCCACTTTTTTTGTTGCTTTAAATAGATCCTAATATTTGTTATATTTTTGAATTGTACATGAAATTTTAGATGAAATTTGTGCACGGTGGCCTATAGCACAATAAAATATTTTCAAGATATTGTATTTCTTTTACAAAAAATAAAAAAATCCTAGTCCACATTGAATTGTAATGAATGAACAACAAGCGCTTGTTCATTAACTTTATATTTATCCCACTTATTGATGTTTCGTACATGGCGTTCTAAACTTGGCCGACAAGCATTTAAATCTTTTTTAGGTTGCTTGTTTTAAATATAACATTCTGTATTCTACTACATTTACCGCTGTATCGGTGTTCTTTATATCTAAATCTATATATTTTATTATCTTATTTAGAACATAGCAATACTTAATTATTTCAAGATTGGCAAAGGTTAAGCAAAGATTTATGGTGATATTTCATTAATAATTAAAAGTATTCAAGAGCATGAGAGGATTATTAAGGTTAGATATCATTAAAAACGTTGACTAGATATTTTGTATCAATTTAATTAGAAAATTCACATACGAAAATAACAAAATGTAATTTTAAACAACTAAAGTTTTCTTTTTTTTTTAATTTTTGTCTTGAAATTCTGGAAATAATGTCGGGTTTTAAGAATTTCAATCAAGTAAGAATCTGTATCGTATTGAACACACTGAATATACCATATATGTATGGTATATACTTATATGGACAATTTCTATAAGTGGAGGCTGCCCCGACTAAGGAAGACAGAATGGCAACGATTTCTCTATCCTCCCCGGTTCCAGCTTGGCTCTGCGCAATTTCAAGCATGCGCAGTATAGATAAAGTGTATGGAACGAGATAGAATATTGTCGGCACCGTAACGTAGAGACGTTTTTTCCCATACCAACACATATTGAATATACTACCCAATACCAACACTCATAATTACTGTCTGACGCGCGTTTCAATATTATGTCTACAGAGACTAAAAAGTTTACCTGATTTTTATTGTAACCCCAAATACCAAAATCTAAAGGTGCCAAGTTAGAAGACCGAGCTGACCAACGACACAGACCTCCATCTTTCATCAAACATGTCGTAAAAATGCTGAGCGACACTCTCAAAGTTATGAGGAGGTGCCGAAGCCGAACTTTTTCTAAAATGTGGCAATAAATTTCACCATTTAAATTTTAATCTGAAAATTTTATTTCTCTAATTTTTCGTCTAGATGAGAATGTAACATATGCATTTTAAAATACATTATACATCGCATGATAGAAAAATTCGAGATCATGTCAGTGATCGGCTCTTCGTACTTTTCAGCTCTTTGGTTTCCAAGAAAACCATGAACTACTGCCTTAAAACTGATCCATGCGTTTTTTAGTTTCACAACTAAGTAGGAGTCAGGTGTTATTAATTTGTCTTTTTAGTTGGGGCTATAATTATTCGATTGGATTCAAAACACAGTGGTAAGGAAGTAATCTTAAAACAGTGTGACCATTCTTCTTGGCCATTTCGTTTACATTGTTGTTTTTTTGTATAATTCCCTACGAAATATAAATCTAGTTCAAATAGAACCTCCTGTATGTCTGCTTGGGAAGAATATCTAAAAACACATTTTTTTTAAATCTTTTCGTCTCATTGTCACACAGTTTTGTATAGTGTAATCTGAGAAGTTCTTGTCAGAAACATTGTTTCCTGGGTAGCATCTCTTCTGGATTTTCCTCGACAACAAAGTCAGTTGAAATCACTTTTTGGGCTTATGTTGATGGATATTGTCGTCTCTTATTAACTGTTTGGTCTCTTTCTGTGCTAGGCGCTAGTAGGACGTTTATCGAATCTGCAAATCGACTTGTTGACGGTTGATCTTGAAGCCACGTTTGCCACATACTTTATTGTTCATAAAACTTTCAATCAATATACCGCACAGCTTACAACTAACTACTGATTTTGAACCGCTAAGCCTAATAAAAATATCTACCTTATAATTATAAAAAAAATATTTCGAATGATGTATAATACCCTATTTACACTTATTATTTTCTCATGTTGTTTACCTTTCAGTTCGCATTAGGGGGTCTCTTTGTAAAGATAAGTTTTCGCTATTTGATGACCGACATCATAAGATTTAACGAAGCATCATTATTAAATATTAGATTCTATTTAGAATAACAAAGTTGACGAGTACTCCCGGTATAACCAGAGAGGTGATGGCGACCGTTTTTTTTTTCCCGTTTCCATTACTTTAGAAAAAAGGGGGTAACTATTATTTGGAAGAGTTGAAAATATTATTTCTGGATTAAATGTACTTGAAAGGAGATTATGATATAAAATAAAAATCATAATGTAAAGAAATGTTGTTTCTTTGTATGGCTGATAACTTTTTCGACAACCATCGTACTACGATTGTATTTTATAGTTCAGGAGATTCACGATTTTGCTGACGTCGAATAAGGTTAGCCGGTGTTATCTACTCAAAATTGTTTGAACTTTGTTGTCAAAGAGATTATTAGACAGTTCCTCTTCAATGATAGGTATTATGATTTGTGTATATATTCGGAAAGTATAAAACTAAAGATGTTCATTGCATAATATTCAGAAATATCGTATTCCAGTACCTTCAATTTTACTCACATTTTCCATTGTTATCAAAGCTTTTAACACGGAATAGATTCGCGCTCGCCGATAACTCTTGTTCCGTATAGAGTGGGTAGCGTGATGGCATTTCACTAATAGTTAGGATTCTAGCAGCGTTCTGGCATATTTGAGTGACTTATGAATTAAACGCTGAATAATGTACGAATGAATTTTTCCCACACTTATCTTCAATGTATATGGTTATCAAATACATTTTAATTTTAAGGCTTACGAAGAAAGGGAACGTAAAAAATCAAAATTAATTTTTTAAAATATAACTTTCAAATGTTCTAAACTAAATAACATACGAGGGAGAAGGATAACATTGATCCGCCTGACCCATTCACAACGTTTAGCATTTCTAATGCGTTTCGTTAACCGTTTTGTTTTGGAAACCGCCTAGGTAGATTGTCGTTCCATCTCTTTAGTGGTCTACCTCTCCTCCGTGTTTCAATTGGAAATTTATCCCTTGCATACTACGTTCTGAAGAAGACATCCCTCGATCTTATTTGCTCTAGCTACTTATCATCTCATCTCGTCTTCTAGGTCTTGTTATGACAATTCCAATGTACTTGTATTTCATTCTCTGTTGTATTATATATGACCTTCTAGTTCTAATTTGCATCTAATGGGCACTTTTGATGTTATCATTCATATGGTTTTTACAGTCGATATAGTCATATTATACAGTTTTCCTGTAAGATTAAATATATTCAATATTCTTTGTATATCATCTTTATTTTTGGCACATATTATGGCGTCATTGGTATAGCACTAGAGTTTGATTTCTCTGTCAAACATTCCGTAATCTCTGGCTAGCCGCATGTTTTTTATGATTTCATCCATTATTATGTTGAATAACATGGGACTAAGCGAGTCTCCTTGTCTCATACTATCATTAGTTGGTATGGATTTTGCTTGCTTACTATTAATGCGAGCCTTAACTTGTTTGTAGAAGTATATGTTTTCGATGGTCTGGATTATATTGATTTGTATATTTCTATTGTCCAATATGTAAATAACATCTTCACTTTAATAAGGCCAAAGGCTTTTGTGAGGTCACTGAAGCATAGACTGGTTTGTTATATAACTTTCAATCACCAAACGTAATTTTGCACCTTAATTAGCACAATAGGGACCTCAGCTGGACAGATAACTTACTAAAATATCGCCGGCATAAAAAAATATGGTTTGTTTGACCTTCCCTTCAGAAGGTTGCATCCCAAATTTTTTCTTCGAAGATGAACCTCAATGCGTTAGATCCATAACTCTTCTATCTATCAAGCGCAAATATTTAATCACCCTGCGATGCTATACAGGATCCATTATGATACTGAGATGAATTTAGGCAGCCTTCAACAGTTTCGGGTAGCTCCTAGCGCGATTCTTTTCTATATAATGGATTTGATCAAAAATGGACAGGGACGAAGCAGATTGATCAGCCTAGGTCAAATATATTATTAAGTAGAAACTATTACTATTACTAGAAACAATCCTCTAATGGTACTACAATACATCGCGTAGCGTTTTTGTTACACAAAATTTAAAAAGATAGGAAAGGTAAAACAAGTGATGGTGACCGTTTTCTGTGATAGTCATGGGATAACGGAATAAATTGCAAAAATGCGACCGCATTTGAAAAAAAATAGAGCGCTTTTCTATCAGGATAACTCATAGTTCCATATTTTGGTGAGATTTCACGAATTGCACTTTGAATTGGTTAACCACCTACCTTTCACTTGCAGGAGAGACATTTACATTAAAGGAGGACGTTAACGTAACCGCCTATCTTCAGGAGAAAGGCGGCGATTATTATTTGGAGTGCTGAAAAAGATTATATCTATTAAAGTTTATAGACTTAAAGAGAGTCTACGAGAATGGTCTCAGAAGTATTTGGTCTGATCTAGAGATGGCGGTAGTTGCTTAAAAATACCACTATAATACAAAGTACACAATATATTTTGGGATGTATTTGTTGGAAAGCCATCGATATTGAACGAATTGATCATCGTTATATGATACAATTTTTATTTTTTGAACTTTTATTTGAAGGCCTTAGCCCAACCAATGTAAAAGTTGAACAAGACTCTACTCTGGGTGAGAATGCTCTTTCGTTGTCAACAGTAAAATATTGGTTAGCAGAGTTTAAGCGACCTGTGAAAATCAGCATCACAGTGGTCGATTAAATGAAGTGATAACTCTAGAAGTGTTGAAGAAAATCCACAAAAAAAGCTAGTAGACATAGGCATTTCAAAAAGTGCGCAAATATCGCATATTAACTGAAAATTTGGACATGAGGAAGCTGTGCGCAAGATGGGTGCCGTGTTAGCTCACAATAGAACAAAAACAGCAGAATTTTTTCGCCATTTCATAACTATGGATGAAACGTGGTTTAATCACCTTATACTCAAAAGAAAAGAACAATCGAAACAATGGACTGATAACGGAGAACCGACTCCCAAAAAGGCAAAGACCGTTCCATCTGCAGGTAAGGTCATGGCATCGGATTTTTGGTATGCGCGTGGGATAAATAAAAAAAATGGCAGCATTAGGCTAAGAAGAAAGTTTTTTTTATCAATACAATGCAACAGCTCACACATACGTTATTGCAATGGCCAATGGCTATTAATGAATTAAAAGTTTGAAGTGGTACCTTATCCATTCTATCCGCCTGATTAAGACCCCTCGGATTATTTTTTGTTACCAGACTTGGAAAGAGGGCTCGGTGGTCAAATATAATCTCACAATGAAGAGGTTAATGGCTATTTTGACGAGCTTGACGATTCTTACTATAAAAAAGGTATCGAACTCATTGAACATAGCTAAAAAAAGTGTATGGAGCAAAAAGGAGAAAACGTTGAAAAATAAATTTTCTTCAAAATTTTTGTATTTTATCTGTTGGGCCAAGAACCTAATTCTTTCTCTGTTAAATTGAAAACCCTCATACGTGACCTCTTTCCAGGATTATATATTTGTATCAGTATTTTGGCCCATAAAATTGCTACATTGTACATACTTGTTTTATTAATTTCCATCAATTGAACATGTTGCGACATTTCGATTGTATCATTACAAATATTTGGATATACGAGGTGCGGATGTTGAATAACAAAATGGCGATTCTGAATTCATACATTTAATGATATGCCAGATATATCAGAAATTTAAATATCTAGGAATCAAAATATAGAACCAAAATATAAGACACAATTTTTATAAATATACGAACCGATGTCAGATTCTGGGTGTACATCGGGGTTATAATATGATCTTATGCAGTACTCCTGAAATCTTTGGAACAAAAAGTTTAGGAACACAGAATTGTGAATAAATTAATTGAAAAAAGGGTGATTGAATAAAGAAACGACTGAGTTGGGAGGATGAAGTTGATAAAACCAAAGATTAATTCCAAAAGTATGTCTTCTAATTGAAATGCAAGAAATATTTTCAAGTAACAATTTGGGTTATCTTCTCTCTTCAGTTCTTTATGCCCGCATAGACATAGAGACATTATCTATTGGTTTCGTCTCTATTTCTAGCAGCTTCTATGGTTTCTAGTAACCCATGGTGAATATTTTCTTTTATATGATCAGCCCATGTATTCGACAATCTACCTGTTAGTCATTATCTTTCAATCTGTCCCTTTGTGATAAGTTTAATGTATTTAATTTATCTGTTTTGTTTCAGGTTTACTTTAAGAGGAAAACTGGAACCTGCCCCTAATCAGAATTTCGGAGTGTGTTCTTTCGAATTGGAGATATGTTTTTTGCCAGATCTAACTCAGAATTTACCCCAATCAGAACTAAGTACGCCGACGAAAACTTTATCGAAGAAAAATATTAATAATACACCTATGCAAAATCAATCTAATGGTTTTGTTGGTATAAGAAGAAAACGACTAAGAGGAGATGCTTGGTGTTATAAGAAAGTATGTGAAGAAATTTTGGCTTTAACATCGAGGGATTTTGTTGGATACTCTGAATCATCTGTGTAAATTAACCATAGTTTATATTGTTAGGAGAAAACAATGTATTTATTCTTATTATTAATTGAAAATAGTACTGTGGTACATTTTTTACTAGAAAATTTCTTTATGGAGTAAGTTGAAATTAATTATTTATAATGCATTTCGATGAACAAGATGCTTAAGGCTTTCAACATATTTATAACAAAGACGTTATTAAACTGCAGTGTTATTATTTTGGTATTCGAAAAAAGTTAAAATATGATCATTTTGTAACTGGTCTCGATTAGTTCCATGTATAGAGATCTAGTAATAGAAATGTTGAGGCCTATTACCTTCATGTGAGATTTACAGTATCTTACAGTATCTTAATATGGTAAGCGTAGTTTATATTTATGTGTTAACTTATCTTTAGCACAATGTCTTATATGTGTGTTAATCAGTCGAACCAATAACTTTTCGTTTGATTATTTTTTTTTCTGTTATACAAGGTATCTCTAGAAACTCCCCAGAAAAACGTTAACAACAGATAGTGGATACGATTTTATATGAAAGTTTCTCCAAAGTCGATCAAGTATTACGTAACGCACTTTTATAAGATATTTGCTTCATTTGCATCATCTTCGTCTTCATCAAACCAATCTGCATTCTTAGATGATGTTTCACGCACATTGCAGAGAAGCTTATTTGCCCTTTTGGTAAGAAGTCGTTGTGGCTGTACTATTTCACGATGATCTTGGACAGTTTTGCTATGCACAAAATGACTGTGTAACCAATTAATGCCTGATGTGAGAAGAAATAATTTTGCATTATATTGACAAATTTTTAAAAATTGATTTTTTGCAAAAAAACTGTAGAGACCTTTTTCGAAGGTCTTTTTAAAACAAATCTTTATTATTCGAAACTTTTTTTTAACTCTCTCTTTGTTTAAGAGGTATAGTTTTATAACCAATTAAATTGTTTATAACAAATTACACGACAGAATTTGAGCTTGGAACCCTAGAAAAATCGATTCTACGTATCAAAAAACATAGAAAAACGCTCTAAAACTGAAGGGAGTATAAAACGGCTACGGCTCAGCCCCGTAGCTGTGGAACTATTCGTTTTCCGTCAAATATTAGGTGACCCATGTACTTTTCTCAAAATCTGTAAGTTATCCAAAAACTTTAATAACAAAAGTTCTTTATATTTAAAGGAATTTTCGGATTATTGACTTTTGGATTATACAAGAGACAATTGCCCTATATTTTATTGCGTTTTTTGATTTAGTGGTAAAAAAAAGATAACTTTCATGAGATCGACCAATTTTATTTACACACACATACACCACACCATAAAGAAAAAAAGGTTTATTAGCTCGCTGTGACAGATATGTCGTCACATTTCTATCGGGCTGTAATTGATTGAATGAATACATTGATTTTCCAAAAAATACGTGTTTTATAATATTTAAAAATAATTCACAAAATATTGTCTATTTTAAAATTTGTGGTGTGGGTTACAAAGGGTTAAAAAAAGATACAGACACAAATATGAGTAGTGTGTTAATTTTCACCAAGTTTATATGGAAAATAAGTGATAATGAAGACATTTAAAAGGCATTCTATTTTATAATTTAAATTAATAATTGCTTCTCTGTCATTTCGAAATTGGACATTAGAGGATAGAAAATATATGTATGGTCAAAATATATTTTCTTTCCATAGTTGTGGTGATCAGTTTATACTTTGCTTGGAAACCGAAATTAGATCAAAATGTCAATATTGTTTCCTACAAACAAATTTATTAATTTAGACATAAAGTCGATATAAGTTATTTAAAAAAATAAATGCTGAATTGATATTAGATTCCGTTGACTCGAAGTAAATTGAATTGTTTCTTATTTCGGACTAGGTATTTTGGATATAAGCGAAATTTTCATCACGAATTGTTTGCTTGGACTGTTGAAACATTTTAATCTCCGATTGGTAGAAAGATATCTGCTCAATATCTTCGGAGAATGTGTATACAAGATTATGTATTCGGAATTTTCTTACAAAACCATTTGATATAATAAGAAAATAAAATGAATAACAATTTGATGCTGCTACTATTTTTCGTGTGGTGGACAGGTTTTACTTTTGGAATCATTCGTCGGAGTCATAGAAAAGACCTACAGGAGGTTCTATTAATCGTATATCTGCCGCAAAATGAAAATATTGTAATGTCCTATTTAATTATTTAAACAACAGTTTTTAATCACCAACCGGTGCGGTGCGATATACACTAGTTATTAATACGCTAACTGTTCACTAACACTTAACATGTAATTTATTTGATTCACTTTTATTTTCACTTGACACTGTCGAGATGTATTCGGGCTGCCATCAAATTGTTCACTAAGTCTTATAGCTACTAAAGCATCGTTAAAGGAGAAGGTTCCCCTTTTATGTATTTGATTATAAGTCAAAAAAATGTACTCCTATAAATATCAAATTCAGCACACATATATCCCAAAAATTGTTGTTACTTCCTGATGTAGTATTTTGGGTAGTAAAGCAAAAATTAGCGATAAAAATCGCAGACATAAGTGTTTTTTCAGCTCATCACACTACTCATGTGCCCAACTATTACACATTAAACACTGTACCAATTGTGTCGTCCTTGAAATGGCCATCGCAAAACATGCATACCGTCTGGAATGTCACTAATTTTTTCCATGTCGTTATCCTCATCAGCTGGAGAGAAATCATCCGAATCTTCCTCATCCTCCCCTTCTTCCGACCGAGCAGTTTTTCCTTTTTTAGGGGCTGGCAGCTTTTGGATTTTCTTTTCCTTTGAAGTTGTTATTTGTAGTTTGCACTTTACCTTGTTACTTATATTTGGTATTGATATTTCTAATTCCATTTTATAAGGAGAGGAGGTGATCATTTGAGATTTTGAAGATTTTCTTTCTCGATCCGTTGCTTTTTATCTCAATGTTGGTATTGGCGATACTTCGAAAGGAGATACGAAATTTTTCAAGAGCCCAGTTTTATTCTTTGGAATACGTTTTGCTGCACCAGTTTCCTTTGACCTTCCTGTATTATTTGCTGCAAATCGAGGTCCAGTGTTGTCTTCTGGTCTACGCCATATGTCCAAGCAGTCTGGTTAATGCTCTTTGTCAATCGAGCAGCTTAGTTCAGGCTCGATGTCCTTAGAGCAGCCTAGTTGAGGGTCATTGTCCAGGTCTTCTTTCAGTGATTCATTTAAATCAACAGAGACTGCAGGTGTTGTCTTGCATGAAGTATTGCAGAATTTTTCTGCTTCAGTTTGCTCACCGATGAAGTCAACTTCAGAAAAAATATTACGATTGCATGGAAAAATTCGTGTTACTCTGAACCCTTTGATACTATTTTGGCAGTTTGGGATTTTAAAAATGCTTTTCCCAACAGTTCTGCTAGATCAAATTGAGAAATAACCCTTTGATTTTCACGTATTCAGCACCTGATCTCTTCGTTATGATTAACCTTGCAGCTACCCATAAATGTTTTGTATAAAGGCTGTAATTTGTGGGTAGCTTGTGATGGGAGAGAAAAGATGTAGGTGTGATAGCTGGCTAGTTTTATCACATCTATGTTCAGAGTGTGGCTGTAGTGTCCGTCTAGTACCAACAATACCAGAGAACCAGCGGTTGGTTTTACGAAGTCTATAAAGTGCCTCATCCACTCGGTAAATAGGTTTTGTTGCATCCATCCACTTGGGTGAACTGCATATACAGATCCAGGTGGCGCACTTCTCAAGAGTCACTTCTATTTTTTCTTCGAACAATTATCATCGGTGGGACTTATTGTCCTCCTGCGCTCATGGCTACAATAAATGTTATTATAAACGTTATAATGGTCTCTGTCAATAACTTCCACAACTTTGCTTCGAACAATAGAAAGACCTGTTTCGTCGACATCAAAGATTCGATGATGGAAACTTATTTTTATGGTATTCAGTTTCCAAAAGATTGAAGAACTCTTGTACGTTGATTTTATTGAATCCTAGCGCCCGAGCAAAAGTCTTCGCGTTTCTGTGACGATGTATCTGTCCAACCAAGAGCGTCCGGCAACATCATTTTTGAAAGCATGCTTAGTACCGTTTCCTAGAGCTAAATTGTAAGCCATTCTTTGAACAACTTTTCTTGTAAGTCCGTAATACTTTGCTTTCATGATTAAGATATATTGGATTAATTCCAGTTCTATTTCACATCCTAAAACAGTTTTCCTCCCAAGTTACTAGTTCTTCAGGCTCTAAATTTTCATTTCGTAAAAATCTTTATAATATCGATCTGGGAACTCGATAATCTCTAGCAGCGACTCTAAAGCCAACTCCTTGGTTTCTGACTGCTTCTCTTGCATTAACCATTGCGTTCGAAGCCCAAGCTTTTCTCACATTATCACACTCATGTTTTGGCTGTTTTCTTGGCATCTCAACTGAAAAGAAAAACAATTCTAATCAACTTGGTTTCTGATTGCTTCTATTGCATTCACCATTGTGTTCGAAGCCCAAGACTTTCTCACATTATCACACTTATATTTTTTCTGTCTTCTAGGCATCTCAACTGAAAAGAAAAACAATTGTAATCAACTTGGTTTGAAATATGGGCTAGGTTCATAATAGGATCAACAACTGTCCCATATTAGAAGCAATTGAGGTCTATGGAAATTAGAGATTTATTTTATTTCTGGTTAGGTGCAGACATTTTTATAATTTGTATCATAATTTTTACTACAACAAGCAAGCTAACTCTGAATTTAAAGACAAATGTCAATCAAAACAAGTGATCTTTACTTAACTAAGAATTATTTCCAATATTACCAAAAATGAAATTTTCCAGTGGTTCGATTGTTTTTGCGTAGAAATTCAGCACGTGTCTATAAATCGAACTAGACACAGTGAGAGTAATTTGAGATATATTCGGAGGATGGGGCTTTCTGTCTTCCAGGGTGTCCCATATTAGTAGCAGGGCCCATATTCGGAGCTTCTCCTCTACAAATACTATCATTGTAAATATTTCGATTCCTGGAAATCTCCAGGTCAATCACAAAATCAATGTAAATATGTCACAAAAAAAATCATAATGTAACACATCACTCAATAAGTCGAGTGACCAACTAAGAAAAAAGTATTGCTTTTCTGCCACAAATCGATTTTATTCATAAATGTAATCTCCTTCAAGGGCAATGCAATCATTCCAACGCTTCCCTAACATCTCGATGTCGTGCATGTAGGGATTTGTCTTTTGCCTGAAAATAGGCTTCAGTTTTAGCAATTGCTTCTTCATTTGAGCTGAATTTCTTACCAGCGAGATCAGCGAATAGCCAATAGTCACAGTTGTATGAGGAAGCAATTCAAAGTTTATGGTCCGTGAATAATCCCGTTTCATCACCAGTCCATATGTTAGCAGCTGGTAACAGAGGACATTTTCGAGATCTGCTCTGAAACTCATGAAGGTAAGAGCAACGTTGGTTCGATTAAATGCAATAGATCTCTCTAAGCAGGTTGCTTCTTGTTTACGTAGGGATAAATCATTTTTATAACTCTTTCTAAAAAGACGCATCCCTATTATTTGGAACAGCAAATTGATATGCTAACTCTCGAACGTTTCGTAACGTCAAACCGGATTGGAAATTTCCTTTTTTTGCAGTTGCCATGTACACGGTTGTAGTCTTTTTTACCTTCATGGTCAAAGGACTGCATGTATTTCTGAATCGTGCTTCTTGCTAAACTAGTACGCTTTGCAGCAATGTATAATGTAAATTTTCTTTCTTATATCAAATAATGGCTCATCTTAGTTTGTCAATGGTTTGCATGTGTCTCCGAATTGTGCTTCTTGTTAATGCAGTATGTTTTGCAGCACTGTATAATGAAAATCTTTCTTTTATAAATTTTATCGCTTATTTCATTTTTTCCGGATTAGATCGTCGATCCCTTTTTTTCCTGTTGTGCTTCGGGGCATATTTTATTGTGAAAGCATCGCTCAAAGCAATAACTGCGGTACATTTTATGAATAAAAGGACGCAAGATTATATTTTCTAAAATACGATGACTCTCGAACCTGTCTCACGTACATCATGTTGTACGTTGGACATGTTCAAGGTACATCGGGTTTATTGTGTTCTAGGTACAATACCACATCAAAGAGTTAAACAAATAATCATAGGAAGTTTGACGTTATGAGTATATAGGTTAAAAATTCATGAAATAAATGCCAAGTAACTGAATAAAATACTGGAGTGAGATCCCTATCAATTAAATACAAAATGCAGACAAAAACTAAAGAAGAAAAAATTTACATTTTACACATAAAAATTGTAAACCACTTTTGTCAACAGATGATCAGAATCGTGTTCATATTCTGAGTTGTTTATCGATGCATGATATACAATTACACAGTTGAGTTAAAAGTAACTAATGTATGTAAAGTATGTTCAAGGTATAAAGATTTTTGAGGTATAAGAGGTACCCCTATAAATACTTTTCGTCAATTCAAGATTGCAAAACGTCAAAATTCCTTTTAGGTACAATCATTTAGTGTATGATAGACTACACTGAAAATTCGAAGCCAAACGGTGGGTTCCCGTTTTCGGAACTCCAGCCTATGATTGTTTACTGAATTAATGAAATCACATTTATAGCGATCTTAGCAATTTTAGAAAATATAAATCCGACAACCTTTATTTTTAATGTCTATATATTGACTTTATTATACCATGCATTACTATAACTGTACTTTAAGCATATATAAAATTATTTTTCACACCTGTCGTAAAGTATAAGCATTGTTATTATATTAGACAATTATCAAGAAACATATATGTATAACCTGTATAAAAAGCACTGTATGCAAAGGTTAACCGAGTGAAAGAAATATCTAAGAAATAAAATTGGTGAATAGGTTTTTTAAATTCGATATTAATATATATTTTTGAATCTGATCTTTATTTTGCATTAATTATTAAAGTATATTTTGATCCAAGATTCAATTGTTATCTCAAACTAATATAAATTTATTAATAGTATGGTCATGTGTGAGAAAAAATTAAATAAAATATTGATAAAATATTGATTATCAGATTATTGAAACCACCAAATAAGATCCTGTAATTATTAATGTAACACATTGATCTTTAAGATCTATCCACATTTAATTTACCACATTTTCCATGTTTTGATTGTATCCCCAAACAACTTTTTCAATACAACAATAATCCTTCGACCCCTGACTGACCGATACCAGAGCCAGGTAATTCAAGTTACCTTTTATTGGGAATTCCAAGATACCGTTCTTTGATTACCTTTTTAATGTCCTAATAGCAAGTAACTCACTTCATCCTCTCTGGTATACCTGGCAGCACGTTTTTAGGAAAAAGCAAAATCCTTCTACTTCCATATTGTTTCATGATACCACCTCTTGATTCCTTGCTCATACGAACCTAGGTAAGATGTTGGATGGAACAGTAAAGGACACTCTTCCTCGGAACAGCGATCGAGCAGATTTAGAACGCCTAGATCTTATCGGAGTCAAGCTCCTTCTAGAGATTTGACACACGTGACTTAGTTTTATTCTACGGTTTGTATATATGGATGTGTGTATATTTTTTTGTATATATGTATAATATGTAAGTTTAAGTGTTATCGAACTTTGTTTATTGTGTTATTTCTTCGCTATTCTGGACCAGCGTCCATCCCCTTACTCATTGCTTAACGTAAATTTCTTTCTACAATGAAAGAGGATACTGGGAGATGGCGACCAGATAAAGATAATTTTACTCATAAGGATTAAAACACCGAATATTTGCACACTGCAAAATATTACAACGCAGTTAAACGATACTCCCTACTCCGGATGTTTTTTCACCTTTATCTGTCATGTCGACAGAACCAACTCAATCGTCACAAGGGGGTGAAAATTGAATGCTTGCTACCTAAAAATTGTTGCAACATATTTCTTAATCGGCGGTAGTCCATTTCTCTAATGCTATTAATGCCAGAAATTATAATCGACAATTTGTAGAAAGTTGCATTTAGCACTGAATATTTTACACATTTCCGTCTGCAACCATGTCACATGCATTTTATGTAGGTAGCTCTCAGTGCACAATGGTAATTCGAATGAAATAGGTGAACATGATATGCGAATTATTCCAAATTTTAATTCAAAAACTGAAGTATGATTATTTAGAAGTTTGTATATGGGAGGTTGAACCAAGGATTCCGCTTCTGGAGGTTTAAGCTAAATTCGGAAATATTTTCTAATTTGAATAATTTAAAATAGACCTAGGTACATAGATCACCAATTTAAAAATGACAAAGGGCGTATCTTTGTCGTGATGTTCCAATTTGAAATTCATCTCGCGTTTTCTTTTATAGCAATGCCACTTTGCATTTTATAAACACAATTTGCTTTTAACAAGTGTAAGCTATCCACTTGTAGATCCCAGCACCCAGCATAGTGTTGCTTATCAATCACAAAGACGAATCATTTATCTGAGTGACGAATCACTAGATTTTGTCCCGTGCTATACCAAAAACACATAAAAGTAAAGAATTTTCAGCAGTTTTAAATATTTGAGAAGTATTATCTATATATGAGGGTCTATGTTAATTGAGATGCTGTCTATATAAAATAATCATGCCAATAGTTGTAAATAGATTGAGAAGTCATCAATACGATAAAAAATAGAGCAACATCAACAAAAATTTGAACCGAATTAAATAGAGAAAATAGAGAAAATTACTTCTATTATTACGTTTCTATTATTATTAATCAATAATTTTCTTGGTATAGATATCTCTTATTGTGCAATCCCGTGACAGGTTTCGATTTTATTGCACCTAATCAGAGCGGGCCAATCGTTTGAGTCTCTGATCCAAACTGAAGATAACATCAGCCAGCGCTGTTATTTAGTCTGCGTGGTGAACACTCCCCATTTGGTCTTTTTGGGTACTTCATTTTAAAAAAATATTTTCAAGGTTTCACTTAAATTACCTATAATATGCTTCTAAAAATTTTTGTATTCATATCTGTCCAAAATTCCACTAATATTTAAATTGACATTAGACAGACAACTTGATTTTTATCGATTAATATTAACAACTCTTGTGATTTTATAAATGTATTTATTTAGCCTTGTCCATTTCTTACTAAAATACAAGGGTGTTTCATAATTTTTTTCCACATCGTCGGCTTAAGTCGCAAACCTTGTAACTCCATAGAACCAAACTTTACAGTAGACACAAAAAACGATTGAATGAAAACTTAACTTATTTTAATAAGGGATAGAAATAGTTTCGAAAAACTAATTGAAGAAAATCAGTTCAAGTAAATAACAGAGATTGCGTTTAGCTTCAAACAAAATGGCAGTTTCAAGGTTAGAGGTTTTCTATTTCGATTTTAAATTGTAACGGATTTTTTAAGGTTTCGCAAGTTTTTGTTAGATGTTAGATACCATCAGATTATCTATCTGATGGTATTTTCTTGCATCTAAGCCCAAAGATTTATTTTACCAAAGTCTCAAAGAACTTGCTTAACGTTGGTTTGAATCCATAGAATAAGATGGGATGTATGTCGAATAATTTGATAAACAAGGCGAACATTGGAAATCGACATTATTCATGAGATACCCTCTTTATAAAGTTTATCTTATGCCGGTAAATAATTAAAATTGAACTGCAGCAGCCTATTCTTAATAGTTTTTAATAGTAGTAGCAAATATGAAATATAGAATGAATTTCAGATCTGTCTGTAGAAATAGATTTCTGAATACAGTATTAAGAGTTTTTTCAAATGAGGTAATACACGACCTAGCTCTAAATTATAAAAAAGTGAGAATTACGTCATCACGTCTAAACTGGTAATGTGATTGCATATTATTTAAAAAGCCGGCACTTAAAATTCACATTTTATACAATTTTTTTAATATTTCAGAATTTCAAAATTTTAGTAGATAAGATTTATCTTATTTTTCCGCCATCTCTCGATTGAAAAATAGTCCTGTGTTTTTTTAGCATCAATTTATAGCCACTAGTTTACAGTTCAAATCTGTAAAGTGAATTTGATTCTTAGGTGTAAATAAACTAAACAGCAAAAAAACCAGACACTAATTTTGTTAAATATTTTAATCTTCTTAATTTATGATAAGAATTGGTTCATTTATAGGTCATTTAAACAAAATCTGCCAAAAGTGAATAATTTTTACTGATTATTATAGAAAAATTTGAAATAGAGAAAAAAAATTATAAATTGACACATTAAAAAAAAAACGTTATTTTTCATTTTTATTAGGTTTTTAACAATTTTTGCAATTCTAATAGCGGGTATTACTTCCTCTGATATGGCGAAGGGATCTAACCCTGTCAGGTATCGGAAAAATTAAATTGTGGACATACTCCACCGGCATAGCATCCCATTTTTCTCGAAGAGCAATTTGGAGCTGATTTAAGTCACTAGGAGGAGAATGACGATGTCTAACATGCCTCTTTCAATTAACCCAAAAATGATCTACGGGATTCATATCGGGAGATCGTGAAGGCCAGTCCAGAAGTGTGATTCTCACTTGCTCAAAGTATTTGATAACAATTCCGCCGGAATGTGGACGAGCATTATCCTGCACTAAAATAAATTGCTCGCCAATAAATGGAGCAAATGACATCACATCTTCTAGGAGGACTTCCTCGATGTACCTCCGAGTAGGCAGAGTCCCGTTATTTATGAAAATGCCTTTCCAGGAGTCTGGATTCTGTCGCCGGTCGCCTCGATATGATTCCATACTTCCTCAGTCTCCGCCGCACTGTGTCTGCACTTACACGTGTATGTCGAGCCACTTCAAGTCTTTTATGTATCCTCAGGAGCCGTTAAATGTCTGTCTCTTAATACCTATAGCGTAATAAATCGATCGTCTAACAATTATTCTTGACTATTAATCAAAATAGATGTCTACTAATCACAGAAAAGGATTGGTTGATAAATTAAAGATGTTTAAATGTTCGAAAAAATACTTAGAATAAGTCCGACAAGTAAATTAGTGTCAAGACAAATATTTTAAATCTGAATTACCATAAATGAATATTTGGGTTATCCTATGAGATTAATTGATACTATGTTATCGACAGTTTTGTGTGACTTAAATTAATCTATTTGTGCAGATTTATCATTGGCCCCCCGTTTGTGGTAAGACAATTTGTGTACTAGCAGCCATATTTCCTATGGTAATAATAATAGCACCAAGAAATAAAAATTACTGACCATGAAAGGAGAGAAAGGTAGGTTATAAAAAATTGACCAGAAAATATAAACAAATATTTTATTTGTATTGGTAAATGAGATTTAAATTGGTTTACAGTTTTCTTAGTTGGGTAATAGACCACATCCTATCTACGTGTATGTCCTTCTTATTTGATGTTGTACCCGATACTAAAAGCAGAAATCGTTTATTTTAGTATGTATTATAAAAAAACTGAATAACGTAATAATTTCAACTGCTATTGACTCGCTCAATTCAATAATTCATAATTACTCTCTTTCCATGAAATTAAGGATTTTGGTGAAAGAATTAAAATTACAGTATTTTCATAAAATTTTTTATATTCTCAAATATTGTATAATTAAGGTTTTTGTTTTTCTGTATTTTTCTGAACAATTTTCATCGTTGTCGTATTATACCAATTATAATATCTCATGTTCATCTTGGGCTTCCTTCAACCCTTATATTTTTTGTTAATATACTTGTTTTATTTGTCTCTAACTTGTATTTTTTCTCCAACAAATCGAGTACTGGCTTGATTCTTAATATCTCATATTTACTTGTAAATATGAGATATTGAGTCTCTACAACAAAATTTTACTTTTCTGTTAGTTCTATAGAACTTATTTCTGTATTCTCACACCGACAACTATATTGAGAACTTTTTGCTCTTTATCGTTGATGAAAGTTAACACCATGAAAAAATTGGAAGCATTTGAGATGTGGATCTACCGAAGAATTTTGAGAGTTCCATGGACGAGAAGAAAAATCAAAGAAGATACTCTGAGCAGAATAAAAAGACAACGTGTATTGGTGGCCACCATAAAACGTACAAAAACAGCGTAACTGAAACATATGATATGAAGCGAGTGGTACCATCTGCTTCAACTCTTGATTGAAGTTAGAGGTAAGAAGAGGAAAATTGGAGAGGGATAAGAACCACAGGAGACTTAATGCTTTCAACCAGAGACAGGATAAAATGGTCAGAGGTTATCGCATGTATCCATTAATGGATAGCTGAAGATGTGGATGTTGATGAATTTATGACACATTGCATATAAAAGTTTTATTCAGTCTTTGCTAATTTAAGCTTCTTGCTTTCTAGTTTGATCTAGTACTAGTCAATAATATTTGAATTGTTCAACTTCCCATTATCTAATATTATTTATGTTAAGTGAAATGCACGGTTATTAATAGTGTAGTTGTAGTAGTATTTATTTTCATTCCTTCTTCAGTCATTTTGTCGAAATATTCAAATTGTAATGTAATGTGTCTGTCATTTTTTTACCACTTTTTCACAACATTTGCAAGTCAAAAATGTTTCTCATGATTCGTAATTGTAGGAGAAAGGCTAGGCAGAACATCACTATTGCTTTATGGTTCATGTGATTGAACAAACCATTTGGTACTATAACATTGGTAAATCGAGCCAGAATAGCTGCCAGGTTTATCGGAAGAGATATAACTCAAATTGTGTCGCGGTATTAACAGTAAACATTTTCTCTCGAGAAACGGCAAACTACGTTTTTCAAACAATATCAGGGAAGAAGTAATTTTATTTTGATATATGGGACGCTTTTCGTATGTCGACGAAATATCATATATTATATATATTTCCAATGTACTGAGCACAATGATCACAATAGACTGTGAGGTGTGTTTCGATAACCAAGTTATCGACTTCAGAGACTGAAGGTAAAATCTTTAGTTTAGGTTAGGTTAGTTCAGTTTACCTTCACGCTGTAAAGATGATAACTTGGTTATCGAAACACGCGTCACAGTGTATTGTGAGTGTTGGTGCAGTGGTAGTGTAAACAATGTTTTCGGTATGAAAATCACCAACTTGCTTCAGAAATTCCAACTTAGTTATACTAAGTATATATATGAATAAATCCACTTGGTAGTTCTAATAATTGTGATTCTAATAATGATATTCTATATTCATCATATATTTCTGTTTAAAATGATTGATAGAATAAACTTCCATTGTGACGCTATGAGGCAGAAACTTGTAATGCTCTTATCCTCCGTAGACTCCGGAAATTCGAACATTTATTATAAATTTAATTAACGTTTTCCATCCAAAAAATTTAGTGGAAGACAGAAATAAGATATTTTCAAATGTATAATCGTCTAAAAATTATCAGCCCTGCAGTAAGAAGACAAAATTTTTGTAAGTAACTCATCAAAGAACTCAATGTTGTTGATGCAAATTTTTGCCTTTTCAAAGTGTAGTTTCAATTTGACCCACTACTTATGGATTACCATTTATATTATTGAAACTGTTATGGTTCATTTCTTTCAAATATATTATATATTGTTTTGTCAATTACCTTTTGCAAGATAAACCGTCACATATTACTTAAGTATACAATAAAATGCTATAATTTTGTAAAAACAATCTGTTCAAATCTTGCCGAAATGTTCAATCTGAAGATAAGTTAATAACCAACTTGTCAGCGTCCGTTCACCTGTAGTTTTAATTGGATATAACGAATTTTACAGCATTTACCTCCTTAAAATGCAAAATAAAAGAATTAATGTCTACCATAAGGATATAGAAGCCAACAGTGGCGTTCCAACACCTGATTGAAATTATTCAAAATTTATTCACTAAATTTCCTTTGAACCTTAGATAAAATACTGAAAGTCTTTTCGTAAGTATATATTTAACAATTTTTAGAAGAATGTAAAAAAATTTTGAGTGCTGTTATTTAGTTCAACCTAATAGAATACAAGAAATATTGGGCAAAAACGACTAATAATACAAAACCATGAAAATGATAAGATTGTATTTATGGTCTTGTTCTTCAAATATAAGTAAGCTTTGATATTATTCTGGGTTATTGTTTGCTTTACAAAGTCCCGTATAGCGAACAATCTTAACGTTGCCAGTGTTTCACTTTCACTATCAGCACGTGTTTTGATAACTTATCATCGTTTTTAGATATCGGAGGTAATAATGACAGTGTATATGTTTAATAGAATATCACCAAACATTTCAGAATTTTCCATTCAATCCGACTCATGTAATATAGACAGCTCAGTAAGCTATTGAATTAAGTGTATGATTGAATAATCATTTTAATTGCTTTAAACAATGATAGAAATTGGGCTTTATTTCTATCTATCAGGCAAATTAGAAACGAGAGGAAAGTTAAAATGAGCGGCGTCATCTTATAATATCGAAAGTATTATTTAAAATGAAATAATGCAGCATTTTGAGTGTATACACGATTTCAGGATGAAATGAATAAAACAAATAGTTGCTTTCATTATTGGCCTTCTCACATTTTGATTCTATTGGTTCTTTTCTAAACGTCTTATAACTGGTAGGTTATCAAGTTCATCATTATCAATGTAAAACTATAGTTTTATTTTGTTCAATAGTAACAAATCTTTATTCAATTTAATTTAATCAAAGATTCGAGAAATTTTCACATTTTCGTTTGTATTTTTTGTATGTTGAGAAAATGGAACAATGCTAGTGAAAACGATAGAAAATTGGTTGAGTATTTATGAGCTTTTCCTAGCGAAAGCCTTATTGACGAAAGTTCACATTCGCTGGAAATGACCTTCATATTGTCTATATCTAATAATGATAACAATTTTTTGATCTTTTGTTATTGTTCATGCCTAAAGTACCATTTACTTGAAGCTACAATATTGTTTCGTCTCTTCACCATCATTATGATATTCAATTTTTTTAGTTTTTTTATCAAATACTGTATCACACTTTTGTGTATCCCGTTTTTCTTCTATTTAATCTAAGGTGATCATTTTAGATTAGATACTTCTTTCTACTTTCGTCAAAATTGTTGTAATGCCAAAACTCGTTTTTTACCAAAAAATATGTAGAACTACTTTTTGTTAAACAAATTATTTTGACAACTCATTGTTTTGTTTTCTCTTTTGAACGAAGTACATCCTCAAAGTAAGTTTTCCCATATTACCCCGTTCAAGAAAATGTAATTTGCTCCCAACGAGTTTTGAGCAATTTCAAAAAATTTCTTCCTTCGATGAGCATTTTGGCGACAACAAGGCAGAAGTTGATGCCACGATTGGTGGTAGCTATGTGGATAGTAGCCTAAACATTGCTGTATTTGTTGCTAATAAATATGTTCCTGAAAATCCAATTTTTTTCTTCAAATGAGGAAACCTATTTCCTGGACGTGCCTCTATAACATATTTTGTTTATTTGTTTTGTAAATATACATGTTTTCAATGACAAAATATTTATTTATCAAATTTCTTTAACATTTTATTATTAAAATATATTTTTTAACATCCTTCCATAATATGAAATATTCTACATCAATGTCACCAGTACTTCTATGCAATTAAAAATAAAATAAAAACGACTACCTGTTCTGTTTCTCGCAAGGTAAAAGGTCCTAGACCCACTAGGGTATATATGGCAGAGTTACATCGGGTCACATGTGATAGGAAGTGCATGGTAAAGGTATTAACGGTTCTAGTCGATCGGGTGCATCAGGTGGAATGTCACAGGTGGAACCGAAGGAAAGTAAACGATACGATTGCCACGTGCTAGTAAAATTTAAAGGGTTTCGCGCTCATTCAAACGGCTTTGGGCATTTATAAGAAAATTATGTTTGACGTTATCTTTGGGACTAGTATAATAGGTATGGGTATATTTTTAACTGAAGAAGTTTTTAGGATTTCACTTTTTAATTACTTTAAAGTCTCTTGATTGCACAGAAAACGTGTTTTTTTTTTAAACAAAAACTACCTAATATTGTACGTATATTTGTTTATCGAGCTCATAGAAATTCAGGATTTTTGTGCTGTCATAATAGGATAAAGAAACAATAAACACAGGTATTCGTATAATAAATTGAAGGATGAAAAATGATCCAAAATCATTTTAGTATTCAATTCAAAATTTGCCTATTTACTTCGAAAATTTATGATTGATGATTTTTTAACAAAATTGTAAAAGAAATAAAAAAGTAGATACCTCGTTTTTCGGAGGTTCCTATGTGTGACATCAGAAATAACCTTAATCAATTTGTACTTAAACCATGCTTAAAATCGCTTGTGAATCTTGAATTTGAATGAATCTTTTTTTGTCAATAATCTAGTTTTTCCTACCTTCACTTCTACATAAACTTGCGTTAGTTCTCAGGAGAAGATTTCAAACCAGTAGACAAATTCTCTAAAGAATCTGCCTAGATCTTTGTGTATACAAGTATTGCCATTTTTGATTAAGCATCTTTTTAATCCATTCAAAATAGTCAATTCGGTGACATTTAGGAAATTGAAAATCCTCATCTATTTCTACATTCACATTTCAAGTATAAATGTAACAGCTTTGTTTTGTGCTGTATACCTAGAGGAAATTTGTTAGGTCTACATATATTTCCAGCTGAGTAGTATATTGTATTGGGGAATCATTTTGCCTTTTCAGCCGCTCTTATACCTAATATATAATATTTTGTAAATGATTCTGCAACTCATTGCTCTGTCTCCAAAATACGTTAGCTACTATCAAATGAGGCTATTTCTTTGGAATTTTTGTCCCATTTTCTTCTGGAACTGCAGGATATTTGCAAAGTAGATACTGCTGCCTCTATGGTTTGTCCCAAAATTTGGATTTGTTGCCCTCTTTCATGCCTATCGTCTTTATGGAGAATTTGATGGGGCATTGACCTGTCAGAAGACCAACCACCAGTTTAATGTTTTTGGACATCTCAAAAAGTTCTTAAACTTCTTAGCAGATAATATTATGAATCTATTGGAATGTATCAGGCCCGAATTATTTCCCCAGTAAAAAATCATATTCTTTAGCCATTAAGTTCAGTTCGTTGTTTCTGTTATACCCTTGTGGTCTTGTAGCCAGACTAGGTTTATTTTGTTTCCGTTTGTTAGTGCTTTCAGATTTAACACTCCCACACTAGCTCAAGAGCTTTCAGGGCCTTCAAGGTCGCATGAGAGAATGTATATGTGCTTTCTCGAGAGGTTTTTATCTGAACACTTCTAGTCATATATGTTTATTAGTATCAACTATACCTGAAAAATAGGAAGTAATTTTCTTAATAGTCTAGCTTTGCTCTATCTGTAAACCAAAGAGATTTCGAGCTTACGGAAGATCTTTATTGACAGTCATTGATTACCACTTCGAATGTAATGTTAGTGTTTACCATGCTATACACGTTTAGCAATGTATCTAATGTTGTAGTGGGGCATGATGACATGGACCGTGAGCAGTTGTTTGTTTATTTTTCGACAACAAAACAAGCAATGCATATGTGATCGTAGGTTTTATAACCGTCTGCTATATCCAGTATAGCATATTAAGCTGAAGTCTTCATACCTTGTCTATTGGAAGTCTATATAACTGCAGTGGCCTTGTCTTGATAATTGTTCCAATCCAGGATGACTCCTATATACTCTATTTCATTGGAAAGTATCATTTGAGTGTCATCAAGAGTAGATGCGGATATTGTTGCCGTTCTTCTCTTGATAAATGGTGTTAGAGTTGTTTTACTGGGTTTATTGAGAGTAAATCGCGTTTATTGTGCCTCAAAACTAGTTAAAACTAGATTCTTATACAATTTAAAGGATGGGCCATCCCTTAATTTTTCACAAATAACATTAGACTGAAGGTAGAAATTGAACAGTGAGGTGGTATAAGAGGTGGACAATTTAGTTTTAAGAACTTTTGTGATTAATCGAGAACTGGCAGCACTGCGTCACATTTTCTTAGTAAACTTAGAGTCAAAATCACGTTTGGTTTTTGTTTTAAATATATATTTGAGAAAACACTGTTGTAGTTAGTAAGTTTTTGAGTTATTTTTGATCTAAAAATCCTCGAAAGTCCTTTGCTAATTCCAATTGGTGTATAAATATAAGTGCACGTCAAAAACATGCGAGATTTGATGGGTGTGGTTTAGTAAAGTCGATTTACATGAAAGAACTGATGACTTGAATATCAACAAAGAATCTGTCCGCAAAAATGGTGCCGTAAGTTTTTCTCATGAACAAAAATAAAAGCGATCTGTAAAATTTTGTTGTGCCGCATTCAGAGCGACGAAGAAGCTGGATAAGTCATGTAACCATTGGAGATAAATGAAAAGTCAGTAGTGGGTCTTGATATCCACGACATAAGTTTCTGCTAGCCAACCAATGGAAATGGTTCTTTTATAACGCACCAGTCCATTTATTATTGAATGTGTAAGAGTTTTTGTCAAAAAGGTATTCTAACGATGCCACATCCTCCCATAAAGTCATAATTCAAAGGAACTCGCTGTGATAGTGTAGACTGTAGAGGAAGTTAAAGAAGCTATAAGCGTAGTTCTAAATAGGTTAACTTCAAACAATACCAAGGATGTTCAAATCGCTGGAGCTACATAAGAATCGTTGGTAGAGTTGAATGGAGATTAGTGTGAAAGTCGATAATAAAATTGTGCGAAACTTCATTTGATTGTTTTTATTTATGAATTTATTAAACTTAATTGTCACACCTCGTATGTAATACATTATCGTCATAAGAGGTGTGAGTTTTAAATAATGAAACTATTTATTGAAAAGTTGAATTATTTGAAATAATTTGAATGAGAATAATGATCCTGGGGTGCCGATTCACCAATTTCGTTCCATTTTCATCGGCAGTAATCTTAAATCTTCTCGATAAACTATTTTCTATCGGTTTTTTTGTTAATAGATTGGTTGCCGCATTGAATCCATATTTCACTGAATACAAATTTGAATTACAGCTTATATGTTAGGATATAACAGATAAGAGATTTTATTTTGCAACCACAACTGTCGATGCAATTTGAATTAAGAATTCAAATTCATCATTTGTATTTATATACATCAGTTCTTTTGGTAAGTTTGAAGTGTTCTTTGATTAACGCTTGAAAAAAGATTTTTTCCATTCCAATTTAGATATAACATACTTTGTTTTTATTGTACTTCAAAAACCTGATGCTTTCATCAATTTTTTTAAATAAGGCAATCAAGTAAGTCTTGATACTTTTGGATTTAATTGAATGTGATCATAAATCATTATTTTTAACTTTGAAAGCATCCAGTACCAACTTTATAAAACCTATCTTAACAAACATCCTTTGACAACAATATGAATATTGAATACATATATGTGTACAAAATTTATTGATCAATGATTTGCTACTGATTGTGCTTGATTATTTTAACTAATAACGTAATTGCAGTGCTTTTATAATAGTAGGGAATTCATAATATACCTATGATATATTATTCTGATTATTAATTATGATGAAGATATAATAATTGTAAGATTTAAAATGCATATGTGGTCATTAAAGTCTTCTGTGGATTGTTGCAGCTCCTCAAGGGGCAACAGCGCACATATGATCTAAATTAACAATTTCCTAATCTGTCGATTGACAGACTTCTATAATTCTGAAATATATGAAATCTCTGGTTCTCTGTCAAGAACTTAATAATCTTAATCTTAAGCATTTGGGACCATATTTTTTTAAGCTGAAAGATCGATCATTGTTGTTTATTGTGCTAAATGGTAGTCATGTCAATAATTTTGTTCATATTTTTGTCGTAGAAATTTAATGTTATTCTTAAAACTATTTTTTCAATTTAGATTATAATAAAAATGGTGATCTTTAGTGTTGCAATTTAGCTTAAACTATTCTAAGCATATATTTCATTAAAGAATAAATAATATGTTTCCTTCTTAAGACTGAACCAGTTTTCATGTGAGTAATAAATTCAATCCTATGCTAAGATCCAAAAATAACGACATACGCATTGAAACTGAATTGATTGATTTTTGTGATTTTGTCTTCCATTTTTGATGTTAAAAAGCAATTCGTACGCATATTATTTAGAATAAATTAAGTTTCAATTGCGATTTTTTCATGTTTCACATGAAATTTTACTAATCATTTTACAAATACATTCAAAATTTTCACGTCCAAACAAAAAATAACTGTTATACTAATGGAGGGTACGACTATACTGATTTGTTGGTGACGCCTGAGGTATGTAGTACAGAAAGAGTAGATTATTTGAAATAATTGTGTTCGAATATCTTGAAGAGTAATTTTATTGTCAAATTTGATGGTTTCTTATTCACAAAGGAAATGTTGACAAATGGGAAAATTGTATCGGAGTGAAGGTTCCTCCAGTAACGTGAATATATTTTTTCTTCTCTATATATTGTAAACAAACCATTTTTAAACGGTTCTGGGGGGACACAAGTAACAATAACCAAAAAAGGTAGTAAGTCACAACTGATGCCTTATTCTATAACAAAATCTATCAAAATTCTAATAGCTGGTCAAACTTAGCAAAATACCTCTTTTCAATATCATCAATTTAAACAAATATATAATAAAATATTCATATCTATAAAATTTACCTTAGTTAGCGGTTATGGAATATTCTTATAATATACACAGGTAAATATTTTATATATTTTATTATCAATATGTTTTTATGATAAAATTATTGATATATAATGTAAATACATCCTACTATTGGAGGAAAATGATGAGATACCATTTTGTTTCTGTATTATATAGAAAAAAATATTGTAGATATAATTTTTTTATTCTTATGTATTATCATTCACACAATTAATAGTTCACAAAAATTATTGACATATTTCACATAATACATATTAATTTAAAATATAAAATTTTCACGTAAACAAAATCAATCCAAACATGAAATAGGTTCCCAAATATGGACTACTATAAAACTATAAATAATAAACATTCACTTCACTGTAACATTGGTCAATTTCAAATTACTTGCAAAAATCACATATCCAGGTATCGAACTCTGCACCTGCTCGATCACTATGGGCCTATAATCCGTACATGAGACATTTGATCCATGTCTCTCCTCGACTATCGAGAAAGCAGGCTATTACAGAACAACAATCTGCATCTTCCGTCTTTATGTCCTATGGTGATATAAGATTCACGGTCTGTGTCAAAGTGTATTTCTTCTTCATCATTTGAATCAATGGGAATATTATTAAATTTGATGTTTTTTGCTGTTTTCTTTTATTTTTTCTCTTTGTGTTTCTTATTTTTTGGCTAACCTTTTCTCTTTTTCATTCTTCTTTCTATTACTCTCAATGAGTTGATTTTTATATGGAGAAGCTGTTATTATTTCAGCAGTAGTAGTTTTTTATCTGGCATTTCATAGGGCGACACCAGATTCAGAGTACTGCGAGCAAGCTTGAAAGTGGAGGGTTCTGGATGAAATTCTGTGTCTTGTCTTGGCGTGAAAGAAGTTTTAGTTAAAAAAATTGATGTTTTTACTGAGAGCTTGGTTTTGTGGAAGTGATATCAATCTTCGACATACCCACAATATAGTATGAGAGGAAATAAAATATTAAGACCTGATTTCAAAATTAAAGCTGTGATGACAATAATATTAAACTAATCGCACTCGTTGTTTTATATTTGATTAACCAGTTCATATTTTTTTATTATTATTGTCGGCAAGATGGGAAAATATTATTCATATTTCATCAATAAGTAATGGTTCTTTGAATATAATTTCTAAAAAACACAAAATACCAAGCAAAGCTCAGTCATCCAGGTTTTAGTCGTTTTATGATAGTACTTATTCGAATCCGATCTTCTTAACTCAATCAAAGTGTTTTGTACAATCTGTTAAGAAGTTTACAATATCAAACCATTAACGCAAATAATGTCACAAACACATTGAAATCCTGTAATGATATACTTATTTGGAAAAGAAAATTCTTGTTCTCTCCTCCGTAGCCACTATTCGCATCCAAAATTGGTTGAAACGATGGGAAAGTGTTGGCACCCGGTATTTATAACTAAAGAATCGTCGCTGACCGTGTTTTACGATAGAAGTTTATCTGATTTTAGTTTTATCATCGGTAGTGCAAGCTCGTTTACCGATTGTCGCCGTTCTTATTTATTCTCTTGTATTGTTTCCACTTTTGATAAAAATATTACTTTATAGGTTATAAGGTCGAAACATTGGAGTTATCACAATCTAGATCTGTATCAGAAAGTATCTTCAGGATATTATTTGCTTAAATTACGTTCAGGGACGGATTTTTGTTAATAAGAATTAATAAATATATTTCCTAGGGCAGTGAATAATTTATTGTACCGGAAAATGTAGTTTGTTGTATCGAATTGAATTGAATCATTAATTTATTTTTAAATTTCAAAATGCAAATTTAATTTCAAATAGTTCATAGCATCACACCAAAAATACTACTTGGTTTATACACAATATACTTTTTGTATGTGACTCAGAATTATAATATTTTCAAACTTATTTCCTCACAAAATTGCATATGTCGGTCAAAGTCATCTTCGTAAAACTCTGGGTGGTGATATACCTTATATGGATGATATTTTTCTGTTTTCAAAAGCCTCTTAATAGTTCGTCTGGACGCAGCATCCTTTTGGGCCAGTAAAAGGGTTGACAAATGTAGATCTTTTCCCAGAGATAAGGAAATGTCGAATTCTCTTATTTCTTCTGTTAGGCAAGACCTTTATTCTACCATGTAATTCGAAATAAAGGGTGATCTTAGAAACATTATATCGCATGTCGCATCCCCACATCCCAATAATATCAAATTTCGATACGACCTTTCTCTGACAGTATTATTTTCTTGTATTAAATTTAGAGAATACTTTCAATTCACAAACTAACTGGATACTTCATTTCAATTGTAAAGAGAAATATTACAAACTCCGCCAAAGTATTTATTGAAGCCAAAAGTTTCTCTAGTAAACTTTTTCAAATGCTCTGCTCATAATTGCTTAGGACTCATTTTATGTTTTAGCTTTGTATGAGAAATTGCATTCCAAGGCATATTAATGGTAGATTGCGCTATCGGTTTTGAACAAAGTAATTCAATGAAAGTTGGTACTTCGACTGTCTAGGCTAATTCACCATTAGGGATAGCCTACTATTGTCTGGGAATCTGCCAAGCTTTCAACTTTAGCTAAGTAAACTCAGCCGTACATAAAACTAAAAAGGCATTCATAACTTGTTTGCTTTTATAGGAATTTCACGAGTTTTCAATTAGGTACCCTACACTTAACCTCGTTTTGCATTTAAAAAAAGTTTTGTAGGATTGCAGTTAAGGAGTTGAAAAAAATGGAACCAAGTTGAAATTGACAGTAATGATTTATTGCTGCAATTTGTTATAGAGAAGCGGATGTCGATGAACTCTCAAACACCCTTAACCAGCCTGGCTCGACCATCCAACTACATTTATTCCTAGAACATTCTCATCTATCACTTTAGGGTCTAAATATATTCCATGTACGAACTAGGTATTGCATGATGCACTTTCAAAAACTAATAAGCCCTTATAACTCTATGCCTTGCTGTTTATTTGCTTTGACACAAGCTTACCTTCGTGTTTGTCCTAACTGGATAACCTTTATACACAGTCATTACTGTTACTAGTCATTCCTACTTACTTGTTCTAATTCTAATTTGTCCCATTATTTCTATTTAGGACCACTGATATTTGATATTTACGAAAAAATTCTTACAACTAAATTTATAAGCTATACTCACGTACAAGCGGTACCTTCTTCTTTATCGAATACTCAAGACGTAACAAGAATGGCTAGTGATCACATGGCTGTTCCATTAGAACCATCTTTTTCAATCTCCTTCTCTAGGCTTTTCTAATCCGCAGAAACGCTTACACTGTTTAAGCAACTACTAAAAAATAGGGCGCCGTGCGAATATCTTCGTCAACGATGAGGATTGAAGCCACTTGAGTACTTGACTAGTCACTTGTTTGGTAGGATCGCCATGTGATGGATTCATAGAACTTCTTGCGATAACCTGATTTTGAAAGAAGTAATAAGTCTTCATTTGTTGAAGTCTTAATATTGAAATCCATTATTCTCTGTGTATCAGACAGAAAATATCTTGTTAGTTTCTGACAAATAAAATTAATTTTCCAAACTTAATAACTAACTCTAAGAATTACTCTAACAATTGGATCGAGAGAACCAATCTTTAATCTAAAAGTATCCTATTTGTGGTCAACAGAAAACGCGTAATTCTGAAACACAACAATGCAATATAAAATATGACAAATCTTGAAAAAAATTGGTAGGTATTACCTCACCCTCCCTCGGATATTCATTCGTTTGTTCCAAATGTATTCTGGAAATATGTTTCTCAAAAACCAATCGATTTTATCGATTTGCATTGGAAATTTGCAAACTTGGTGACAAAATGTTATAACGAAAATGATCACATTAATAATTGGAAAGTATTGGGTATATCTCCTTAACATGTAGCGAAGGTTATAGAAAGTAGTGATGGAATTTTAGTTATGTACTTGATAAAATGATGGGTCTATTGAACCGTTAGAATCAATATTCAAATAAATAAAAGGCTTAGATCCAAACATCAATATTTTGTTTATTAATTATAGAGACTATCTGTTCTCCAGTGAAAATGTCATAACATAACCGTGATATATAATTCAACTTTACTAACTTTTAAAACAACCTAGCAGGTAATGAATTGCTAACGCATTTATTTCCAAGTCATATTTAAAATACGCTATTAATCTATTTTTTCTACTATTCAATCGTGATGTTTGAAAATCCAACGACACTTAGTTCTGAAGTTTTTTATTTTTATTTTATAGCTCTTCGTTAACGACCCCTTGATATACAAAATATGTCTATAATAAGCACATGTGGTGTGAGGGGAGGTTCCTTGGCGGGATCTTTAACTATTAAAGTGAGTGAAAAGCCTTCTTCGATCAGCTGGTCTAAGTAAGGAAACGTTAGACCAAGCTTTCTTCACTTAAAATTATTGTAACGGACGTTCCGTCTGCCGCGGATGTCATTAACATTAGGGCACTAATTCAACGCATTATATATGAGTAGGTACAAAAAACTGTATCTAATTATTGAATAAACGAATGCAATGAACAAGTGAATTACATTTTTATAATTATTATTCTATTCAATGCTCTGTTGAAATTCATTCGTTGAAAGTAGAAAATAGAATTCACATGGAATACTAGTAGAAAAAACTGAGGATAATTTGAAGAAAGAGCATTAGAAAATTAGCTTTGAAAAAAAAATTAAATCAAGTCATAAATTATTTTGCAGTATGGATTATGTATATTTATTTGAACTGATTTCGTACTGTCATGGATCGCCATAATAATATGCGGAAATTTTTCGAATACCAATTTATCATAAATTCTAACATATTAACGTTCGGTATTCCAACTTTAGTTTTGTGATTTTCGGTATTAGTTATCATATCACGTTGTGTTTTTGATTTTAGTTTGGTGTGCTATAAAAAGACAAATGATGAATCAATCAGACAACATAGTACTGAAATTTGAAATGCTTTATGCTAATAACAAAATCTTGGATTGGTGCGGGACCGAACTTTCTATTATCTGCATATCAAGTTTTTATAAAAATTAACACAGTCAATGATAATGGATGAATTGGATAGAAATATAGCGAAAAAATATCTGTCACCTATTACGTGACTTCAGGTTCAGTTTCAGATAGTATTTTTGTTTAGATATTCCTGCACCTCATTCCTTTCCTATGATTCACGATAGAGTATCTTCAACTTTATTCTATAATGTTTGTCTTTTTCACATGACTTCAGATATCAAGTTCTCACTTCTATAGATCAAGATATTATCTATAAGTAAGTGAAAAAAAGTGTACGAATTGTTGAAAGAAATATTTATTAACAATAGAGAAAGATGCAAAAAGGGAACTAAGAGGCATTCGTCACTATTTTTTTTACCAATAACCATCCAGTCCAAGAGTCATAGATTGCCATATCTGAATTACACGGGGAGTGATTCTACCTAAAAGGTCATACCAATTTCTCTGTTGTTTTACACATTCTATGAATATGCTCAAGAGTTTGTGACGCTTGACTTTGCATAACTTTGTCAACTTGGCACAATAACAATATATGTTGAGGTTCTGGTCATAGTCCAGGTAATACCACACTTCTACAAAGAATATGGTTGTCATAACTTCACCACAAGCCAGTGATACCTTAAATGTCTTTTTCGTTGGTATACTCCCCCTCATTTCGTGTTTCCCTCTAGTGACGAAATGCCAATTTTCGAACTTTGTAAAAATTTGATAAATAATGTGCTGGTCGTTATAATGAGAAAGTATGAGACTGCACTATTCCTATGATGCAGAATTAATCATTTTTAAGAACATTTCATCAGCTGATACTATCGCTTCGTGTCGTTTGCTGATTCTTTTTACATAATAGTCTTAAACTGATAGATGTGGTCATATTATTTGCTCATGAAAATCGAATCATGGTTCTCATTTTCACACGAGATCAATTTTCTTAGCGGCTTGAATCGTCTGAAAATTATTACTGCCTACTTGCACATAGAGGTATTATACTACCTAGATAGCAAATTTCCGCAAATTGCAGTTTGTTTGTTTGAGTTTGATTTTAGTTGTTCTCTGGCTTAAAGCTGAGCAACGTAAAAATTTGTTCCATCAAAATTATCAAAATAGTGTGTGGATCATTTGATTTTTTTCAATTTTCTTGTTAGATTCAATATTTATGTTAGGTGACTGAACTATCATGCTGAAACATTAAAAATTCGTTACTTCTCAATCAGTTTTAATAAAAAGCTGCGAGAAGAATATGTTGCTGAAAAAAAGGTCACCGTCACCGAAAAATTTGGGGGGGAAAAAGTCAATCATTATCAGTTGGACAACTTCCATGAATACAGAATCAGGGTTTTTAATTTGATGCCCTAAAATCTATCTCTGTAAATGGAAGTAATTGTGATTTGATAGTATGTGCATGGTCACACAAATATGACGTGGCTTGCGAAAATGATGACTAGCTCCATGAAGAAAATATCCTAATTCTTTAGATAAAATCATTGCATTTGTAGAACCTGGAAAATATTAAATGTTATCGATCTATCTCATAGCTGAGCATTCTTTTCATAGTCCTGGAATGATTATTAACAAGAATAACAACAAACAAGCTGGATTTCGGGAAGGAAAATCATATCTCATATCATATCATAATCGAAAACTTACGCGTATCCTTTATACCTAAGCATTAAAGATGCAGAGAAAAATTGGAGGTTAAGTGGGGTTATACGCAATTTTTATACAGTTTTAACCCAAAATTGGAAAATTGTATATCCATTGAGGGATATTGCGCCTTCTTCCATTAAGAGGTCCACTTCTTTTGCCGATGAGAGGACTAAACAGTAAGATGCCAGAAAACGAGTAATTCACGGCTAATATCTAGCGCCCCAATGCTTGACTTATCGTAATAGCTTCCTATATTCCACTTAGCCCATCTTCGTAGCACCAAAGACACACCATCTCCATATCTGCTTTGGTCAAATCACCACCACAAGGTCACACATTTTTCGTAGATAGAAGAAATAAAAGCCGATTAGTTGGTGAATTTTGAAAGTTTTTGGAAACAATTTTGTATGAATAATAAACATTACGAAGTCTTCGTGTTTCCATCTCCAGTTTCCGACAAATTCTAATATAAATGAACAATATCATTTTTCACAAGAAAATAATCATCATCAACAATTTATTTTATTAAATTCCATTTTCAAACAACATATAATTTCCACATACTCATTTACACTACGATATGTCAGTTAGTATTATTTTTCAGTTTAAAGCATACGTAATTTTGTTGATTATAACAATGGAGAATTTTTAATTTTCGATATATTTGATTGACGTTATGGTGTAGCCCATCAAACAGTATTTTAAATTGATATAAAAAAATAAAATCTATTGAACATATTTTTTCATAAATCATCTTCATTTGATAGTCACCCGAGGCAAAATATCATTTCAAAGTACTTATTTTAATATGATTCGTGACTATTTTATAGGTCTATTACAAGTGTGAATTGATACATAAATTATCGGAATTAGAGGAGTCAATGATGCTCACCGTTATATTGGAATATTGTCTAATTGAAATAGAAATTGAGTTGAGAGTATAGAAGGCAATTCCTTCGCCTTCGACCGTTAACCTATTTTTTTATGATTGTATATTGATTGTTTTACAGTTCAATTTGCGGTGGACTTCCGTTTGTTTGATGAGAACAATTTTTTCAGTAATTGAAAATTGTTTGAAATGGGTCGAAAACGAATTAAATTAAATATAAAATAATATAATTTTATCTCAAAAACGCTTTCACGATTGCGACAATAACTCATAGTAAGATATTCGGTAAATAGATAATAGATAGTAAATAGATAAAAATTTTAAGTGCGGTGAATAATTCTTTCTAATCATGCTTAGAAACTTCCAACAACTGAATATAAATCTGCATATGTTCATGTTACGATACGCGAAGATAATCTTTGGACAGAAAACCGATTGGGAACATAAAATAGTGGCAACAGATGCTCAAAATGTTGTTAATTTACTTAATTACCAAGTGTTCACGGGGACGATCGAGAAAACCACGTATTCCACTGCATTCTCCACTTTAGGTATTGTTTCATGTCATATAGAAACTAGGTGGAATTCCATTGCCAAATTTGCGAACCTCACTTCGCACATTCGTAGAATTTTTTGTATGATTTCCTCCCTTAAAATATAAAATCCCCCATGAATCAATACGTGATTTGACAAAACTGCCTAATCTATATAATGATATTACATTTGAGAATAACAATGACTGAAGTGTAATATAAAAACATGAAAAATGGAACTAGATACCGCGTACATAACATAATAAAGTGATAAATGTTGATAATAATATTGTAATGTTTTTATTATCCATTTTAAATCAATTTATATACATTGTTTCTTACTTAATTTCCATATCCTAGGCTCGTACTTTAACCTGAATGGAGCATTAATAAGCTTTAGTATTGCTTTTTTCGGAAGTTGTTTTAGGACCTCACCAGTTATCAAATCATACCCTGGTGCTTCCTTGACATCTTTATTATCTTTAATTTCAATAGCTACCTCTTTCGGAGTGAGCAATCTGATATCGACGTTTTCTTGGTTAATGCCCCAATCAACTTTGTCTTCTTCGTTTGGCTGGGAAACCATCAAGAGATGCTCAGCAAATCTTTTGCATTTTGTATATTACTTTTAGCCCAGCTCCTATCTGCGTTTTTTATTGGTGGGTTTTGCAATATTGGTCTTTTTAATCTCATGGTGGCCTTCCAGAATGAGTATTCAGTATCACTGTCATTTGTTAACTTACTCAGGTGTGCACTAATTGACTCATTTTTTATTTTTTTCATTTCTCTCTTGAGTTTTTGCGTGGCATTATTTAATATAATTTTATCTGCTGGAGCTCATTCTTCTCAGTAGTCTTTTCTCAGTAACGAGGACTCTTATTTCTTTCGGGAAATTATTTCCCTTAGTTCTTGTAATAATTATAGAGGTATTATCCCATGCAGCTTGTTGTAACGAATATTTATTTTTCCTTATCTAGTTGTTCAGAATTTCTGAGAGAAACTGCCGATGTTTTCTTCAAGTTGCTTTCTTAGTTATTAATCTGGGTGGTGTTGCTTTTTAAATTATACAATCGCTTTGTGTTAGAAGTATTGGTGAATGATCCGAATTCATATCCCATACCTCTTTTGCTTGTAGATAACTTACCGAAATGTTGAGTACTATGAAAAAGTCGATTAGATCTGGTGTTTTATTGGGATCTGTAGGCCAGTATGTCGGTTTTCCGGTTGATAGTGTTTCGTTGGTTTATTGCTTTCAGGAATTCTTTTCCTTTGGTAATTGTTAGCTTGGAACCCCAATGGACACGTTTAGCATTAAAGTCTCCTCCAATAATAAATCTATATCCGTAGTTCTCTAAGAAATCTAGATATTGTTGTTTTTTAACAGCATGTTTTGGTGGGCTTTATACTGCCGAGACAATAATTTCATAATTCCTGGTTTGAACTTTAACAGCGCTGGCTTGCGATTCCTCTGTGTGTCTCGGCTATTAGGCAGATGTAAATTTTTTCTATGTTTAGTACTGCATGTACCTCTTGTCCATTGGAGTCCCGTTCCATAATCCTAAGGCTGTCTGCAATAAGAATTTTTAATCTAGAAATACGCTCTTTCATTTTTGTTAATCTTTCAAGGATTTGTTGGAGAGTACTCTCTATGAGTGCGTCTTATTTTGTCTTTGCTGTTTATTTCCATTTTCTGGCTTATCCGTAACTGCTTGGGCATATCTTCTATTTTCTGTATTTGTATTGACTACCGGTATTTGTTGGTTCATTCTCTGAGGCTGTTGGGGAAGAGCCGTTTTTTTTGTGCTTTTATTCTTTGATTTTTGCAATTTCTTTGCGATCGTACAACCCCTTAGTTAGCTGGGTGTGTGTTTTACCGCAGTGAACACATTTTGGTTGTGCATTTTTGGCTTTGTCGCACTCACTTGTTAGGTGTTTCTCAGTACACCGTACTCATCGTGGCTCTTTAGCAAAATATCAAAAATGCCATGGATTTTGTCTACGCTTTCATAATGCCTAGAAGATAACATGAACATGTTCATTGGTTGTTTTGTGCGGAGTTTTAATTTGGTACCGCTTCTAGTATTTTATACCCTCGCCTTCTTAGCTGTTGTACAATGTTTTGTGTCACAATTGAATGATATAATTTGTTGGCCATAACCTTGATTGGCCTGTTTTATTTGTATTATATGTATCTAGACAGTGCTCGAAAGTTATCCTAGTTGTCCAGATTTACTTTTATGATTTTACCTCTGATGACGTTTATCTTAGCGGTAGGGAGTGCTTCTATAATTTTCGTATGCAGATTATTAAAACTATCAATTAACTATTACCATAATAACTATAGAAAGTGGGGGCTGTACCATTTTTTTCTTTTGTGTAGGTATAGAGACATTTTCACTATTCCTTTGTTTTATCCCCATTGTCCCTTGGGCCAGCTCGCCCTCATCGATGTAATATTCAATTGGATTTTCTTACTGTCATTGCCTATCTTTTTTCTGCTAATTTTAGTTGCAGTCCTCCATTCATTTTCATAACATTTTTCAGCTGGAGTTGGAGTTGATACACGCTGTTGGCGGCAGCATTCTTTTCCATAGCAGCAGTTCGTTCTGCAACCCTGCGTGGTTTTTTTTTCGGAGAGTACCTTATTTTTTTGTAATAATAACTGCACTGCATTTTGTTCGTAAATTACCACGATATTTGTGTGACCATTTACTTATCACGCAACTGTTTCCTTTTTATGGTCACAATGACGAAGATCATTTATATTTATATTGTTCTATTTCGTTCACTCTTAATACTTCGTTATCGTTATCAACGACAAAAACTGTAAACTGTCGGAGCGATTCACAACACGTCCTTGCCTAACAAAAGTCAAACGAATACTACATTTTATAATATTTTATTCTTTTTTAGGAAAAAACCGCTAAAAGTTGCTGAACTGATAGAGGAAGCCGAAAATTTTTACATAAATGATGATCAAATATTGCCAGAAGGCATATATATAACCCTCCTAAATAATAATAGCGAAAATACAGACTTAGAGTCACAAGACGAAGAAGATACTAATCAAAATCATTAGTAATCTGTAAGGATAGGACTGAGTTAAAGTTTCAATGGGAAAAATTTCGATTCCAAAAACCTCTTGGAGTGGTACCATGGTTAGGTTTATGAGCCAGTTACTTATAAAGAACCTCGTTAAATATACTCTTACGTACGCAACTCAAAAAAATATTCTCGGATTTGAACTTTCAAGCAGAGAGATGTATGTGTTTATTGGAATTCTTTTGGTTAGTGTATATGTTCCCTTACAATGCAGGAGAATGTTTTGGGAAAAAGCTGAAGATGTGCATAATGCTTCAGTGTCGCAGTCCATGAGGCGTAATCGATTTGAGGAAATATGCAGTCAAACCTATCCATAGATGAATTGATGATTCTTTATCAAGGAAAACATGCTTCAAGCAATTCATACGTTGTAAGCCCATACGATTTGGCTGCAAACCTTGGGTACTATGCCAGGCTATTGCTTGGCAATTTGAAATTTATCAGGGACGAAAAACCACAGAACTTGCCTATACAACTAGTCTAGGTCTTGATGAATCAGTTATGCTAAACTTGGCTAACTTTTCACAAAAAGATTACCCTGGTTTGCGTTTCTCATTTCATTTCGATAATTTCTTCATTAACAAAACTAATACTTATAAAGACAATAATGTTGTAACTGTATTGTGGAATGAGTATGGTATAGAACCCATACAAAAATGCCTAAGGTATCCAGTAAAAGACTAAATGAAAGTATATGTGCAGCAACGTCTTGCAATCAAATTGTAAAACACGTACATGGGAGGTGTAGACCAAATGGATAACATTATATCCAATTGCCGGATTGCCATGAGACGCAAAAGATGATACATACCAATATTGTATTAAATTATCGACTTGTGCGTAGCTAATGCAATTAGCACGTTCTTATGGATACTACAAAGTGGAAAATGCCTGGACCTAAAAGACGTCTGTCTATAATTAAAAAAATATTTTAGTTCACCTTTAACAAAAAACACTTATTTCAATCATCTCAGGAGTTAATAATTCTGGGCATTAATGGATTAACTGTTCAGTACTTACTAATTACCATTTACTAGCTAGTTCACTATGAAATTCAATTATTTACTGACTATTGCTGATAAAAAAAACTAGTATTTTTACTCAAAAGAAGTTCTCGAATAAATCTAAAAGGTAAACAAACAAACAAATAAATAAGAAGCCTTCCTAGAAATTGGTTCTAAAAACAATCTAAACAAATATCAAACGGTTTTTCTTCTCCAATTCCATTCTTCCATCATAATCGAACAGGACCAGCTTCATGGTGCATTTCGTGAACGAGCTCATAACAATATTGTCCAATAGAGATAAGAAAAATGGATGATATGGAATACAATTACACAAACTCATTAGTAGAAAAATTATAGAGTATTATCCTTAAAAATTGATATAGTACATAGTATCAGACCATGGTAGTTAATAATTCTGTTTCTATGTAATATTATTATTAGCAAGGAATTAAAAACAGTGACGTCAACAGTAATTTTATTTCACGAAGAAGAAAATATGGAAGCTGACAACGAAGTAAAGAAGATGATGTTTATAATAGCTACTCATCTGGTATTTTCTTCTCGATATCTTCTCAATATCTCATCACATGATAGGATCGCCATGTGATGGGTTTAGTACAAATACTTGCGGTCACATGATTAAAGAAGAGGTAATCAAACACGTCTTGATTAGTTCAAGCCCATTACTGAATCTCTATTTAAATCTTTAATAAACCGAATACACATATTGTAATTTCTCTATGTCTTTGTCTTAGTTGGTGTAATGGTAATAATACTAATTTTATAGGTAAAAAAAAAATAAATATAACTATATTATTGTATTAATAAAATAGATATATAATAAATAATACTAGGTAGAATGATTCTAATATACATGAACAACTCGGTCAATAATTATTTTAATGGAATATAATAAATGAGGGGCAATAAAAAATATATTGATAATGAGAGATTATAAAATTCCCTTGCCCTACATCATCTCTCTATGAGAGAATGTAATTGATCCCGGTTAGTAATAAAGTATATTCTAACATAAAAATGCATGTCCTTAATGGAGTTTTATTTTCATATATGTAAAAATGAAAGAAATTTTGGACAATGGTTCTATGTTATGATTCAAAAATTGCTTTGTTTTCGTTACTTAGTAACAATAAGCCACCTAGTTTTACGAACCACTCTGAAGAATGTTTAACATAACCATAAAAATCATTTTCTTGATTCACCCTGTTGAAATCTCTGTAAAGAATATTTTTACAAAGGTTTCTGTAGTTTTGTAGAATTTCTATATTGTGTACAAGCTAAGAATATCATCATTTACTTTCAATTTTAAACAAGTAACATTGTGATCACCAGTCATACGTTATAGCTTAGACGGTATATTCTCTGAAGAAACAATTTTTTATTCAAATTTATAACACAGTGGTACTTAATTCGATAACATAATTTAGAAAAATTCATACATTCGGATTTTGTATATTGTATTTTTTTTTCTTATTTTATTCAAGAAATTACATGGTTCATAAGTAAGATTTTAAAACCTGTCTGAAATCAATCATAATTATGTGTTTTAAATTTAAAATCTTTGCATAATCTGTGACGCTATTTTTCTAATTCAATATCCATGACATAATTGGAAACATTGGTGTAGCCCTTGATAATTTGTGAGTTTTTTCTAGGCGGTAACTTTCTTTTTGGATAAACAAGACGTAATAAAAATGGCTATATATCACTTGGATGAGTTCTTAGTTCTGAAAACTTTCTACTTTAAGTGCCTTCTACAGCTATTCTAAGCTTTAGAAATAATCTCACTTCCAGGGCTACCACTAAATAATACGATGCGGTGCGGTTTTACGCGGTACGAAAACTGATCGAGTTCGAATTCCCCACGCTCAAATCGAACACGTCCCAGTGTTTTGAGCCATTTTCCCCTATACTTAGGTAAAGAGGAAATAATATCAGTGTTATTTTCCTAATATTGATAATACATATATCAACTCAAAAGTCAAGAATTAAGAATAGGGTGAAAAATCTACCACAGGACTGGCAGCAAAACCAATTTTGATTCAAGAAAATAGCCAACGTGAAAAATACAAACAATTTTTTCATTATTAAAGTACCCAAACATATATGCGATATACTTAACTTTCAAATGTATCAAAGACTGTAACTTGAAAATACAAGAGAAAATTTTCAAATACGCTAGGAAGCTTGGATAAGGAAATACTCCAAAATAAAAAAGTTTGCTCAGGAATAACACTATACTTGAATACTTTATTGAATTCGCTAGTTGGATTAGTTGAAGTATAACATTTTTCTTAGAGGTATTAGAGGAGTTGGGTGAGTAAAGAGAAAATGGTTTTAAGTAGGACTGAACTTCAGAAAGAATTATATAACCTTAAATCATTTCTGAAATCAAAATATTAGGAGGACAACTACTATATTTCACAGGTTTCGAGATGAATACACGTTTGCTTATGTTAACTGGATTAACCAAAAAATAATAATGAGTTTCACACTAGAGATGATAGAGACTTTGAAAATAGTTATTAAAAGAATTAGGTTCCCCGATTTAAGAAAAATCTAACAAAATAAGAAAGATCCCACAAATAATGCATTAAAAAAATAGAGACTGGCTGAGAAGTTCAGCTTACACATCTGAAGGAATGTTTCCGTATAAATAAAAAATTATCCTACACTTCATTCTCAAACATCAGAATTGAACAGTCAAGTCAAGTCGATCAAGAGATCAACTTGCTATTAACTTTGCAGTTTGACCAAGCAAGCCATACCAATCAAAGAAACATTTAAAATGTAGTTATGCTTAGGTAAGTTGAGATTAGTCTAAAAGTTAATGGAAGGAGCAGTTCATTCGCTATAAATTCTACTAAACGTCAGATGGTCCACCATAGGACAAGCAACATACGAATAATCACCATATATTCTTACAATATACAGAGAAAAATGGTTTTACAAAGCAACCGTTTAAGTTTGAATACTTTAACAAACACAAAAGTCAAGTTAATTGAGACATGTTTGTGTTTGATTATAAAAATCGTTTATTTCTAGGTGTAGAATTGAACGTTACTTAAATTAAATTGGGGAGAAATGGCTCACTTTTATTTTAATACATACATACAATGGAAATTATAATTGTCATGCTCACGAAGCATGAATATTTGCAGCTGCTAAGATTATCTGTTAAAGGAACCAACTGTCTTACGTCATCCTTGGATAACCACCCCACTAACACAAACATTTAATATTTGAGAAAATACACGCAATAACTTTACAAATAGTGACATTCTATAATTCATAGCAACTGTTCAAAGAATATGAAATTGGATGTTTTCTCAATTGGTTTTAGGCTAAGTAATAATAACATTAGGACTTTTCGTAAACTATGATCGGGTTAACCCATCATGACCTGAATGTTCGGAAACTGACCCGAATCACGATTATTATTGATGGGAAACTAAATGCGATCAGCTGAAGGATTGTTTCATTTGTCTATGATATTTTGAACTTTGGCAGGCTACTGAGGTTTGCGGCTTCCATACTTTTAGACATGTAAGCATAAAAATGCTTAGCTTAGTGCAAAATCTGTGCGAGGAGGTAAAGCGTTGATGAAATTAACGTACAACAAATTAATAAAAATCAAAAGTTCTTGTAGAATGTAGATTATGTTTTAAATTTTAAATTTCCACCGAACGCGAATTGAACGCAAATTTCGGACACTGTGATCTGAACCTCGTTCTGGGTTAGAATCCGCAATCAATTGATGAGTGATCTACTAGAACCCGAGTTATAGTTACCGAAAAGTTTTATGATAATATATGAAACACTTGAGTTTGTAAGAACACTGGAGAACGGCATGATAGGTTTTGACGGTTTTTAATGTATTGTATTTGTCTTCATCCCGATTAGCACTTTAATTATTAAAACATTGATATAATTGGAGAAAAAAATAAAAGAAGAAACATTTTCCCATATACGATCAAACAATATAAAATAATGTCAATAATGAAAAAGGATTGACCAATATATTGTTGTCAAATTTTTGTACGTTCAGAACTACATTTCATAATCTCAATTTGTTTGAAAATTATACTCATTAGCACACATCAATAATTGATGCAATTATTTCTGTATTCCAAAATTTCAAAGTCACATACGCATTACATTTGCTATCATCTTTTTTACATACTTCTCATCTTACCCACATAACTTCTGGAATATATACAGAGATAAGATATGAGAAGATATTTTGAATCGAATTTATGGTAGCTCCTGATCTTGGGCGATTGAGAAGATGCATAACCAGGCTTTGCTCTTGATGGAAGATATAAAGAGTGTTTCTTAATTCAAGTGCTAAAATTCAGAAGGTGATGTATGAAATTAAGACGGGTCTTTCCTATATCAAAATGTCCTCAGCCCATTTTTTTCCGAAATATCATCCCAACAAGGTGGTGACTAAAATTGTTTTTGTATAATTTTACAGTAAAACTAGAAACTTGAAATACTTGAAACTTGAAACACTAACCACGGGTCATTCCCGGCATTTTTTATGAATGGTATTACATTTTACATCTCTACTGTTTTCCATTCAATTCTCAAAAAAAATTATTAATTATTGAGTTTATTTGTTTTTCTCTACAGCTATTGGTTTGGAGAAAAAATTTAAGACAACCTGTATGTTGCATCATATGACAGTTTGTTACTCAGATAAAGATTGCCAGCACCATATCGTGGAGTGAATAATATTGAATTCAATAGAGATTTGGAATTCAAACGTGAATATGATCGATATAGATTCGACCCAATCAGTTCAAGTTGAGCCCAAAATATGAGAGTCATATATTAATATATGCAATCGAAGATAAAATTTGCTCTGGTGTAAAAAAATATGGTATTGATGTTGGCCTCTGTTCATGAGAGATCCGAAATTGCAGTAGTGTTTGCTTTTTCTGGAATAGCGTTGTTAAAAGGCTGATGTATGGCTTATTCAGCGCTAAAATTGCCATTCAATCTTCAATTCAAACTACTAACAAAACGACATGTAACATTTCAAAATACTCTACAATGGCAAGAGTTTCAATAGCCTTAAAAATCATCATCTGGGACAAATGCACAATAGTGCATAAACGAGCATTATAAAGTTGGACTGAAACTTGAGAGATCTGCGCAATGACTCGAGAATTTCTGTGGGTGCAATGATTTTACTACCTGGAGATTCACGCCAAACACCACCAGTCATTCCTCGACCGACTACTACAGATAAAATTACGAGCATGCTTGAAATTTCTCCTAACTATCGGTAATGGTTGTGTTATCGTTATGGAAACTATCCGATTGATCTCATTTCTTACGAATTTCGTATCATTGAAAGAGCTGGTCAGCAAAGTATTTTGAAACGCTATTGCCCTACACAAAAATAACAACTGATCAAGCCAGCGGGCGATTCTGGCGACTAAAAATGAAGTTGTGAATGACTCATAATCATCCAAATAAATTTTCAAGTTCCTTGGATGTGCCTGGTTTACCACTGCACAAATTATATCTGAAGATTTTGGTATATTTGATGTTAATGGTAACTATGGGAGAATAATCATATTTTAGTATGTGATATAGATGACGTTCATATCTGTAGCTTCTCCACTACAAACTTGCTCTTACTTAAAAACTTAACCCTAGTATAAAAAATTATGAAGTCTATTTCATAACTCTACTTCATTACCTATAAAATTAAACGACGCCAAAATTCTAAACAACTATGTCACTAAAGAGTGTATTGGATGCAAAAACAAAATTCGTAGTTGCAACGGACAAACTTATTATACAACATCAACGAAATGACTAATATATTTGATAGACGAGACGTTAGGAGTAATCTTTATCTCCCATACTCACGCTATACGAGATGAGAACCGGACTCTTCCCGATTATTTTCTGTTAGATATTTGTACAAGACTTTTGAATTTTAATCTTAGTTTCGAATTTAAGTCATGAAAATCTACGTTTTGGCAAATATTTTATTATACTTTATTTTAATTAACAGTTAAAGTATCATCCTCTATACAGAACAAATGTCCTGTATTGAAACTCTTAATAGAATTCTAAATTCAATTACATCCATCTGAGGGAGGAATAATCTCCTTATTCAAGGACCTTGGAATTGGAATGTACAGGGCGTTTCAAAAAAGGTGAACCCGTCTCTAGGATTAATAGTAAACTGAAAAATATTATGGGGTTTGCTCAGTAAAAAAATTTTGGTAACGTCATACAAGATAAGGATGTTGAAGTAAAAAAATTATACACATTTTTTATGATTTTACCGTGACTGCTGAATCTGTTTTTATATCTGACTCTCATAGAGGGCGCTAGTTATACGGTTTGAACCAAGTAGTATTGAGAATAAATTTTTCAATATTAGATTTATCAAGCACAATTTCTAATAAACTTAAACATCATTTAATTTTGCACCAAAATGGAAAATTTAGCAGTAGTAACCGATACTGGAATAATGTATTGATAAAGTTATTGATTATGATTATTAATTAGTAAGTATTATGTGAATTGAAAATTTTTTGTCACGTTATTGAGACCCCATCGATAGAACCGACTTTCGTTTCTCAAAAATCCAGTATAGGATCTTATTTTTCAAAATGAAGTAAGTATGGTCACTGAGCCAATGCAGGTCTCTTATGAAACAAACAGCAATTTGATGATCATGTACTGAGGTTCTGGGACTCTAAACTATTGTTTGTTTCATACTAAGGCCCCCAATAGCTGAGTACCTATAATTATTTGACTTTTAATTTCACACGGCAATAGTATTTTCTCTGAGTTTGCCATAGAAAACTTTCATTCATTGATAGTTATGACGTTTAGTCAATGATAATTACATTTCTGAAACCTTGTTATTTGTTAATCAAAATTTTGAATACGCTGACATGTTATTAACCTCAGGCGAGTGCGTGGGAAACTCTAATGCAGATGTTACTTATCATGCAGAAAACTTTCCTCGAAGAAACTTACCAAGTAAAAAGACATTCGGAGCTATTGAACGACGTTTTCGAGAAACTGGGAATTCACATGTCAAAAGAATATCACATTACCAACACTCAATTGAAGTTAATAATTAATAAAGTTATCCTGAATACGGATGGCGTTACGAAAATTTTTTACTGAGCAAACCTCAAATATTTTTCAGTTTTCTATCTATCCTAAAGACGTGATCCCCTTTTTTGAAACACCCCATAGATTAACAGTGTTTCGCTATCTACATATTTTATTATTGGTTTGCATAATATGATAATGCCAGTAATTCGATATAATATAAATTAGAAGAATTATGATAGACGAAATTATCAAACAGAGATTAACGTGGAACTTAATATTATTCTTGTTCCAAATTATATTAAATGAAATTCGACTTAGCTTTGTATTATAAAATTATCCCGCGTAAACTACTTAAAAAAAAAGAAGTGAACAAATGATCTGTTCCCGTTTTCTTTCCCAGTCATACGCATATCACATATGCCTATAAACTAGCAGGAAAAAGAATCCTCTATAGAAATCACTGAAGACGCTACTGAAGAAGACATAAAAAATAGACAAATTCAGAAAATACCTCACAGTCTATGAATTGAGCAATAGAATATTGTCTTTGAGTGAGTTATCGTAAGCCCTCATTTTTTTATTATTGATTTAAACACTTTTAACCTCATTTCATACAACTTGCTACGTGAATAAAATGATAAAATCGGAGCAATGATCATTAGAAATATAAAGTCCAGGAACTAATGTAGTTATATTAATTTACTATCAATTTGAAGTTTGCGGAAGATTGTAGAGCGATTATAAAATATTTTTATACACCCACATGTGTATTATCCATTTCTGCACAATTATCAGAATGGATATGTAGGCCATATCGGTTACTCGAACGGATAAGATTGTACATTCTAGAAGGTATGTTAACCCCACCAAACAGCATTTGTAGTACTCGCCATTTAATGTTGTTAAAATTTCATAGTAATGTCAAAATAAAAATAAAATATTTTTTTAATTTTCTAGAAACCTGTCAGAATACAACTGTGATTTCAGTAATGGATATACACCACTATATATTAATAATAACACATATTCTTAAAAAGTATCATAGTGACTTATCATTATCAAAGAATCAAGGCTTTGATGACATATTAAACGCGTTGTTTTCTTAAATTACAAACTACCAAATATAAAGCTAAAACATCTAAATTTTTGATTCCAAAGCAAATCGTGTTTCATGTGAAAACAACTAGATATTTATATTGTATGTTCGATTGAAACAATTGAAATTCTTTACTCATACAAAAAGTATATATCTATAAAAGTTGTGAATGTTTTAATGAATTTATGTCAGTGTTAATTTACTTGCATTCGAGGCAAATCATGCATTTGTTCTTTACTGAGACTTATACTTCAAATAGTGATTTCAATAACATTTCAAGTACTAATAATTCATAATATTTCTGGGTATGTCGTAGCCAACATTTACACATTAAAATCAGGTAAATCTAGTTAGAAATTCAGGAAACGAAATCCTATTCAAATGAATAAATATATAAACAAAAGCTAACCGTTCCGTATATTTTACTAGACATATTTCTATCTATTCAAAAAATTATTCCATTAGGAAAATAAGTATATCCTAATGAACAAAAACTATATGGTATAAAGAAATATATTCGTGAAACATCGAAAAACCTACGATTTTCTGATCGAACATTGATGCTATTCATTCTATCAATTCGAAAGGATAAATTCCATGACTTGGTTGTAATTACACAGTTGTTCTCGATAGCTGAAGTGGGAAATGAGGAAGATATGTGGGAATTTTATTCTATTGTGCATTGCTTTCTCTAAATTCAAAAGATGTTTAGCTTGTGTATTTTAGTATCTTTGAGGTATGATATCGGATTTGAAGAAATGAATGATGATGACAAATGTAGCTTTCCTCTGTCTTGTTGTATCTTGTATTTGAATAGATCCAATAAGAACCATTCAATATCGAATCATAGTTTTAAGAATGGATTTATACACCGTTTATGAAAACACCGACATATTCTCATTCCAAGCCGTCTAAACGACATTCAAGCTCGCTATGAGATTCGTACCATCGAATCAAAAAACTTTCTTATAGCCAATAGCCAACCACGAAGTCCAAGAAAACGCTCCCATATCCGCCCCCTTCGGCTGATGGCATTAGCATACGAAGACCTTCCCGAGATTTACCGTAACTTCTCCCTCAGATATTAGATGAAACCCTACCAGCTACACCTCTTCGATCGTCGTTGACTAGTTCACCAGCCAAAGGGCCGATGATAGGGAATAATGCAGCTGCAGCTGTGCCCGCTCGCCCCCCCTATAACCATCTTCCTATCAAATAATAAACAAAAAAAATGAAAATGAAAAAATAAAAACCGAACACAAACAAATAAATAAATAAAACAATACAAAACAAAAAAATAAAAAAACCTGGAAGGAATCATTTGTTTTCTAGGCTGGAGCTTTCTTTCTTCTACTCAAGTCTCGTTTCGTTTGTCCCTTTTCTCTGTTTTCAGCCTGAAGAAACGAAATCACAAATCTATTTCCACAACCCCAGCCCTGCAGAGGAGCAGCTCCTATATCAGGGCCAACTCCAATAAACCTTCCTCTCTATAGAAACTTCTTCATCCCATTCAAATATACACAACAAATCTCTCTCTCTCTCTCTCTCTCTATTTCAACCATAATTTTAAGAATGGATTTATAAATAAAAATGGCTCGTGTTTCATTTATTATGTGAATATTTAGAATCATTGTCAGGATTGACAGAGGATTTGGTAACATCAGTGTCGATAAACTGTTTAATATAGAATTTTTAATTGGGTGTGAGATAATATTATTTTTAGAGTTATAATATATTCAACATAATATATTAAAATAAATACTGAGTAAGAATGCTGAAAATGTAAGAAGGCAAGTAAAAAAACTCATTTTTGGTCAATAATAATGTTTTCAATTAAGGGTTCTCCGAAAACTCTATGTTGAAATATATATCACATAATAGAATCAACCCTTTACGGTATGAGAAGGGCATTGGCTTTGAATTTTCAAATATCTCATACATCACAGGATATTTATGAATAATTATTTTTATCCATCATTGGTTCGGAAAAAAATATAAATGGGACCTTTTATATCCCATTAGAAATATTAAACGTTCTGTATATATTTAAATTTCTTCAATTTTTTATTTGTTGGACCTTTTGATATATCAATGCATCTAAATTCGCTTGATTTTCGGTCTCCTCTGTTTTAAAACTAGTCTTTTTAATAATTTTCGGAAGAAAAATACAATTTGACGCTCCGACTTGTCTTTGAGTCTCTATCAAAATATGATATTGACACTGACAATTTGCCTATTTATATTGATATCACCTATATCAAGGACATCAAAATAAGAATAAAATTAAAATAGAAAATGTTCTAATAAGAAAAACTAATTTCTCCTTAGTCCTAACATCTTAAATATGTAGCAGTACTTAATCAATCAAATTATTTTTAGTTTTATTAGAATTTACAAAATAGAGCTGTGAATGTTACTTAAATTATTTAGATCTTTTTTATCATTTATAACTTGGTTCACATTTCTAAAAACGGAAAAGCTATAAACGATATAAACAGATGTCAGTGCTAAGTGTTAAATAAATTTTTGTATACTTCAATTCTAATCAACATATTCATAACTTTCATGTGAAAAAAATATATTTATCACAACTTAAAACAATAAAGTGTATAATGAAACATTCTTATAATCCCCAAATATCACTTTTTGTTTCATTAATACGTCCCTGCACTTTTGTGAGTCGGCCTAGGTCCAGGGAATCATGACTCGTATGTAAATCAGAATGTGACACCTCTTGTGCCGCTCTATCTTATCTCCAACAATTATTTGTAGTTTACTACTGTAAGAGGGCATTAGTTACTGCCATTCTTTGCAAATGGCGCTCAGTGGCGGTCTCATCGGCATCTACAGATAATATTAACTAGATATATTTCACTGACTGCTTTCCTCTTTACCACCTGATGAGATCAGATTTAGAACTATTGGTTTTCTTTGTATTTATGAACGATCTAGTAAGTGGTTGTAAGCGGTTTACTGAAATTGTATAGCTGTCTGCGCTGCAGAAACCCGTGGAAGTTTAATCTTATTGAAAAGACAGGAGTCAAAGGGTAAATTCGTAAGGTTGTCAAATAAATTGTGATAATGACTTCGGTTCTCATTTTAACGGCAGGTAAATAAACCATATCGGAAATTTATTGAATGCTGCGAAGCTTCATTTTCGCACTTATGCACGAATATTTCTGTAGTAGATTACCGTAAGTACATGCAGTCTGGAACGGATTTTACTGTTATTAGCGGATTTAGCTTTTATTGAATGTTTTGCACTTACTTATGGACTATTTATAATAAACATGTTTTTATATCATTACCATCCGAGAAACATTAATGTTAATTACAATAGTAACTATTTTTAATGTATTACATTCGATTACTTTATGGTCACTTATATTTGATGTTATTGATAAAATATGGATTCATGCAGTTTAATTAGACGATATACTGTAATTTAAGGAAAAGTAAATTGAATTACTGGGATATAAAATAAACGTAAAATCAAAACCACTGAGACAAATATCAAAATAGAATTTATTTTGCAGACATTGATAAAGATGAATTAATAATTTTATAGGAAAACGGGTGCGACTAGAAAAGTTATTGAACTCATACCGATATGAAATTACTAATTACTATTTTGGTCTACCAAATAAGAAATAAAAGGATTCACGAAAAAAATGTTAGGAGGTTTAAATCGTGGAGACCGGTTGTTTTTTAAAGTGCAGGGAACTGAAGAGTGAGAAGTATTATCACGAGGGTTGTCTGAAAAGTTGTCGATTTAACAGAGAAACCTTTTTTGTTTCATATTTACTTCTATTTTTCAACACAGTCTCCTTTTAAGAACATACACTTAGTCCATCGATGCCCTAACCATTCTGAATGATAATTGACGTCTTTCTCCTTAGAATAAGTGATTATTTATGAGATAAAGTCCTCATCTGAAGAATATCTCTATCGTGAAAGTGAACAAAAAAAGTTGGTGGTGACTAGATCTACTGCTTACGGTGGGTGGTCAACCAATCCTAAATATAATTCCTAAATTTTAGCCTTGTAGATGCCCCGAAGTGTGAAGAGGGGCGTTGTTCTGGTGGAAAAGCTCTTTTTGCAATTTCTCACTTTACCGTATCTAGTAATGATGCATAATACCCCCCTGGGATCGTTTTACCTTTGTGAAGTTATTCTTTAAACACAAACCTATGACTATTCAAAAAAAAACGGTCATCACCAATTTTTTCGGCTGAATCACCGCAAAAAAAAATTTTTATGTATCTCCATTCCGGTGCTACTCAATTTCTGTAGGCTCATTGTCTGTCTTATGACAGCTCAATACACATTTTTTTAGTTTTCATAAATACAAGGATTCACCTGGTATTCAAACAGAAACTAAATATTCAAAATGGCTGACATTTTAGTGAGAATCTCTTAACTCATGCATAAATATATATCTTAGCAAATATTGATAAATGTTGACATCTCCAGGCTGACGATGGAAATTCCTCAGACAACCGTCGCGTAGTATATTGGTCAGATTTCTGATGTTAATTGATGATTACGAAGGTTGATCCCCTTTGCTCCGTCACAGATACACTTTTAAAAAATTGATCCTTTTTTATCAATGTTGTCTCCAATAAGGTTCACCATCTAAGTTCGCATTAGTAATGGTCTCGACATTGCCAACCATACATATGACTTCGTTATTTCTAAGAAAACCGTTTACCATACCTTTGCGAAACTTCTCCCGGCGTTTTCCTCTATTAAATCTATTAAACTTGGCCATCAGCATTCCAAAAAGTGGTTAGCATCAACTTCTCTGCTGGGGATTGCTTTTTGATTTTTTTTTGTGATGGAGAACTCTGAACCTTACTCTGCATGTTAATCCCTGTTTTTTCAGACTCATTCATTGTTAATAACCTTGAGGAAAATTTTCATTTGTGTGTTCATTACTGCGTGAAAGACAAGTGGAAATGTCTTTACACGAGTTTGTGAATGGGTATCTGTAATGTTTTGTGGCACCTAGGTACAGGAAATTTTTTCAATTTCAGTTCGCCATCAAATAAGTGGTTTATATCATGGATTTTTGTGTGTGGTTTGTTTACGACAGTACTTCACATTCAAACTCTAGACACCACCTTTTCATTATGTCATATCATACTGAAATTTCCTCAATATAAATACCAAATATTTACATCACTGCGTTACGAACAACTATTTAAACAAAAGTAGTGAATCATGTTAATCATAATTAATGTTGTGACTCTCTTCAATTGTGGTTTCTCCAGTAGGCACGATTCAATGGGTTTAAACTTGTCTATATTTTTTTTCATTGTTGGTAAATTCTGCTAGTTGAATTATCAGGTTCAACTAGGTTGCTTGTCTACAAGGTTCATTGGTGGCAAATATCAAAAGGACGAAAGATCTACGAAACTTTCTTATTTTCTAACAATTGGTAACTCTGCCTTTGAGCAATGTGAAACATATGTTCTAGAATAGTTGTTTGGGACATACTTTGTTATTAAAAATAATAGAGAATATCTACTGAAGATTTCGGAAAAGTGTCTTACAGCTAACATATTATCATTTCGTTACGGCTGAAAAACTAATAGTCGAAATCTCCTTGATTACGGATTGTAATATGATAACAAAATATGTCTATAGTCTATTTTAGAAAGGTATAGAGTAATAAAATGAAGAATTCCTTCCAGTTCGGTTTAATTTCGGTGTCGGCCATAGGTGTAGGTCTTGAAATAGTATTGTTTGTAATACTAAAATTTCAACTAATTGCGTAAGAGAATTAAGTATAGTATGTTTTCTGGCCTGAAGTGTCAATATCGAAATATTTTGTAGGGATTACTTAGGTAGTAGATTACACAGTTACATTTTGCGTTTAATAGGTACCGTTTAACTTTCTATTAGTGCCTCTGCCTAATTTCAACCCTATTTCAGATTCGGCTTTCCTTTTTACGAGTATCCTACCGGCACGCCTTTGGCACACCATTTTCAGTGTTTGTGAATGTATAACAATAGGCTAAGCCCATAAATTGACCCCAACCCGGGTGGTACTACCTACACTTGATAAAAAGGAAGAGTTTTACAATGAAATCAATGACAAACTATGAAAGTGGCTTAAATATTCGTTGGGTCACTCTGTGGTTCTTTTGCATACCTAATGAGGTGTTATTACTCTATACCTTTCTGAAATAAACTAAGGAGCTTATATATATTGTGAATAGTTACTGATATTATTATAATAAATGAAGAGCTTAAATAAAAAGGTAAATATTTTTGATGAATTGTAATCGACTTTGAAATGCCAGGTAGATATAATGAGGTGTGAATAATTATTTCAAAGTTCAACAGAAACTGTATAGTGAATACAAATACTGTAATAAAAGTTTGTTACAAACATTTTCGTCGCCAACCTCCAACTAATCTTTAAATAGCAAGTTCATTTTGGATTAATAAAACATAGGGAATTTGTATACCATTTTAAAAGAGAATATGAATATTGTTATCGATTTGTACTTATTCTTTTGCTAATTTGATACGTTGGGATCCTCTTGTCTGAAAAAATAGTATAAGTGAGTAAGTAAGTAAAAAGTGAGTGTTAAGCTGTTATTGTACATTTGTTTTGAAAGGCAAAATGTCTACGCAAATGAAAGACAAGCTAGAGACTATGTACGGAAACCATCATTTACAATTATAAAATTGTGGGTAGATAAATTCAAACGTGGCCTTATTTGCTTGACTGACGACGAGCGCTCTGGACAGCGTAATCAGCAATATTGTCGAAAAAGTTAATGGTACGGGGGCTGCTACTTGCCAACACTGAAGTAAATACGTCAAATCTGGCAATGATATCATAAAATTTGACATTTTTAATGGTGAACAAAATCAGAATATGTTGTTTACAGATATTTTAAAAATTAATCTTGATTAAAAAATGGAATTGAATCGCGACTTTTCTGTGACTTTAGCTTTAGATTAAATCGTAGTCCCACTTCGCCGGGTGAAATTTGTGAAGGTCGTCCAAAATGGGCTGTTGTGCCAGAAAACATCAATGCTGTGCATGAACAGATATTGCAAGATCTTCATGTGACATACCGCGAGATTGAGGCTTACTTGGACATTAGTTTCACTAGCATATATTTAATATTACCTGAATTTCGATGAATTGATTCAAACGCATGGAAAAGTGTATTGATCTTAATAGAGAATATTTTGAAGAATAATAAAGCCCATCCAGTTATAAATATTTGTTTTTATTTGTCTATCCCCAAATTTAAGTAACAACCTTCGTATACGACAACCTTTCGGATTAAGGTTGGAAAAATAGAAGAGTCTATCAGCATTTCAAATGAGCGCATTTGTCATATCCTCAGAAGAATTATGTATAGATAACCGTGCATTGAGCGCCGCGTTTGATCACTTTGGACCAGGAGCTAATTTCCCAGTCTATATTCATGGAGCTTAGGCAAAATTAGTCAGATTTCCGAAAATCTTAAGGTGATCATTTTTTTGGGATAGACGTGGGATTGTGTTGATTAAGTCTTAATCAACTATTATAGATCAAGTATTGAAAGGAGACTGTGCTGAAAAATAAAAATGATGATGGAAAAACATATCTTGTTTTTCTATTAGATCGAAAACGTATGAAAATTTGTTCATTGAAACTAAATTAAGTAAGGATTTTTTACAACAAAACTACTTATCTAGATCGTTGGAATTTTACTATATTAGAAAAATGAATACAACCGAGCTGTAAGTATACCTTTATGTTATATGTAAGTATAGTTTAACAAAAAAATGAAATCAGTCAGCCACTTTATTGGTAAATAGAAATATTCCAATTGCGAATGATTCAAATAGCATCATCAATGTAATTTAGTCCACTCCTGATGATGTAGAGCCGACTCTATCGTTACTATTATTATTGCCCATAATAAATAATGACTGTTATAAAAAATTGGACTCACATGCGAGTTACATTGTAATAATTTTCTTTTATTCATTTTAAACGTAATTAATTATATTTATAGAGAACGGATATCATAATCGTTACAATCGTGAATTCAATATATTTTTTCTGTTTCTGTTTTCTTTCATTCTGGCGATATGCCTCAACTAACGCAGTCTTTTTGCCCTTACTATATAGTTGATCTCTGCCAGACCATATAACCTTTTAATCCCAGCATTCGTTCTTTATCTCCATTAATTTTGCTGCACTCGTATCCCTCCAATAATTTTTCTTTACACTCCACCTTCTTATGCATTTAGCCTATTTCCCTTTTTCTTATTCGTGAACCTGGCTTGTAAATTCTCAGCTTCGCTACCCTTGAGATATAGACCTCAATAGGCTTCCTAGAGCACTAATTGTTTCAATGTCTCTTGCCAATCCCTTGTCGATTTCTCCAATTTCGTCTCCTTTACTTGTTATCGTCAGTCCCAGGTATTTAAACTCTTGTACCCTGTTGTGATTTTCAATTGTCAAGTGTTGTCACTTAAAAATTCGTAATTTTTAAGCACTTGGTTTGATGTTCATTGACACATAAACAGTTTATATTGTGTTTTTTCACTTCCAATTAATTCGTGTTTCTAAAATATGGATTCTAGAAATCGGAAACATATTTCGAGGTTTACTGCTTTTCGATAGTGCTTCATAGCATGCTCTCATACTTATAGCGTAAGTTAATATTTTGTACTACAAAGGAAACTCTCCATGTTTGCAATTTCAAATGTTACATTGTGGCGCGTCACGTAACTAATGGCTCGATATAGTTTAATTGTTGCTATGACCTCTACTTTAAGAATAGTATCTCCATATCCAATCTCCTTTTCATTTAATCAGTGTTGAAGCTCAATATTACTTTTTTTCAAAAATCAACTATTTCTTCCTATATGAGTTGCAATAAGCCGATTACCATTGCCTTTTGGAACTTGGAAGCCAGTCGATAAACTTTGAAGATTTCCAAATGCTTGCATTATTTTTGTCAAATCATCTTTTAGACCGTAGGTTCAGCATTTATCAACGCCTGCTCTAAATAGTGAAATTTTTTTGTGAAATTTTGTTCGTTAACTTAGGTAGTTCCTTCGTAATATGATTATTTCCCGTCTTTCTATTTCATCATCTTATTCTTATTCTTATTTTTCTTAAATTTGCCTCAATCTAAATACTATTCTTTTCCAATAACTTATAAAATTACTATTAAGTGTAAAATGAGCATTCGGCTCTCGACTGTTGAAGTGGGAATCTGCCGATTATATCAGTTCAATAGTTAGTTTAGATTTACGAGATCTCATTGTCATTCAATAGCAGCCTAATTTTGAAAACAGTGTCAGTGTTGATAATATATTGTTTATTGTATTATCAGACATCAAATTGATCAACAAGTATGTTGAATTCATTGAAAATGTGTATAGTTAAGTGCAGTGGCGGATTAACAAGAAAAGACGAATATAACTCCTAGTATGCATAGTGGGATAAGACCAAAAATATATTACATATTAAAGTTATAATTTTCCTATCTGAGGATTTTTAAGATTGAACATTACAAATTTCTACGGAAACTAACCTCCTCTGATCACAAGGTAAGTAAGAATTGTCTTTGATAATGTGAAGCTATTTAGTTGAATAGCTTCGCACCCAAGACTTTTACAAATAAAACCGTCAACTTTTCCGAGGGTTACACATCAATCATACTGTATATAAAGATATAGCTGGTGTAAATGAATATAAAAACAGAATTTCCTCTCATGAAATTTCATAATTGTATATGTAATGAGTGAGATAAAATAATTCCCAAAGATCAAAATTTGAGAATAAACGAGAAATGAAATGAGTGTGAAGTCGCAAACAAATTCTTGTGTAGAATATCTGGAAAATCTCAGGAAGTAACATTTTCTAAAAATAACATAAACCGCCCAGAACTAGACAACCACATATTTTAAGAAGAAGATAATAATTTGAAAATAGAAAAATATATAAGGTACATCTTGTTCAAAAGCTTTGTGAAGATGGCTTTAATGGACGTTTACAATTTTGCAGAGAAATGATGAGACAACGTGCCGGAAACAATGGATTTCCTTGGAATCTACTTTTTTGAAATGAAGCTAATTTTTGGTTGAGCACAAATATCCTTTTTGGAAACAGAAAGAGGAACAATAAGATAATGAAATTTGCAAACCCACGATCTCTAAGGATATGAAAATCAATTAATTAATACAAAAATAAGATTTTATAATAGTCGCACAATATATAGGTAGTCGTTGTTAATAATTAGGATAGCAATTTTAAGTCCAAAAATAATAAAATATCCACAGACTAGAACAATACCGTTCGATGATCAATTAGGAAAAGAGAAAATTCGAACTTACTCTTGTGCAAAACCAGGACAAAGATCTGCCTCACTCATCACTAAAGATGAATAATTAGAAATATAAATTTGAAATAAAATTTAACCAAACCGTTATTTACTGTTATTTTCTGAGAAAATGACAATATTATTTCTGGTAGTAATTTTTTTTTATTTGTAATAGACGGCACAATGATTATAAACTACAATGGAAAATTATGAGCAGTATGTACCTATTACAAATTCGATATTATGATTAATAGTAACCAAAGCTGCGTTCTTGTTTGTTAGTATCTACAAATTAACAAATTATTTGTCAGACGTGCTATGTTAAATATAATTACGGATAAATTTATAGATAGATAGACCTTTTAGTTGGTAATTTACAATAAACGAGCTAGCGATAGTACTTTATTCAAATAGAAAATGATCGTTGAAGACATACTTTGGTTTTTATAATGGAATTTCAATCTCATAATTGACTTGATTATATCATTATTACTCATGAAGTTACTCTACCTGTTCATTCAACAAGAGAGTTATCAGTGTGTAAAGTTTTCAAAACGGAAGACGATAAATTTGGGGAAATGAAAAAATAGGCTAATGATGGGATGTGCCACTGAACGGATTTTAATAAGATGACAGTGCATCCACAGGAAGTATCGTGATTGCAGCAAGGTACTAGTTCATTATTCGGTTGATACGAAAAATTTAATTACACCAATTCTCACGCTTTGCACTTCCTCATGGACGAAATTAATAATTTTTAACGTACATCTGAAGTTGACACCTGTGTATTTAACAAAAGTGCAGTTATCATTTTGCAAAGAAGTCGCTTACTATTAAGTACCTTGTCGTGCAAATTGTGGCAACGAATATTAACTGCTGGGTAGTAGGAATGTATAGTATTAGCGGAAGTATTCTTAATGAAGGCTACAGCCCCTCTTATGTTTTATAAATGGCTATTTATTATTGGATATTGTAACAATTTATCAAAAGAAAATAATTGTTTGAATATGATATAACTTTCTAGATTTCTTTGTATATAATGGTTCAAAATAGAAACGAATCTCATTAAAGTTTCAAGTATATAAATTTAACATTTCATTATACGTGGGAAATATTATAATAAAGTTTGAATTTGACAATTTTTTTATTGAGCTCTACACACTAGATGATACAATATTAGTATTCGGTGTATTTAAGGATAACGTAAATTGCTATTACTACGATTTATGTTGTTTTCATTAAAAGATTGTTGATCAAAAGTTTTTTCAGTACATCTTCGTATGCAAGGGGCGCAATATAAATTTTTATTTTTTTATAATGATTATTTAGTCCTCTTAAAAGTAGACATATGGATAAAGACAATGAAAGACCTGAGAATGGAAGTTGATATAAAGTAATGCAAAAAGATGGTAATAAATTGAAAAAGAAAATATGGGGAAAATTTAATAATGGAAGGACAACAATTAGATGAAGTGACCACTTTTGATTATTTGGGAGTATATTTTCATAGAAGACGGAAAAATGGAAATAAAGAAGAGATCAGAGAAAGAAAAGCGAATCAAGTACTCTAAGGTGTTATTAAGACAATTTTTGAGAAAAAAGATATAGAAGAAGACATGAAAACAAAAGTATACAATTCGATAGCTGTACCCACGTTAATATACGGAAGTGAAACTTGGGTAACGAACAAAAATATACAGAGTGGAATAGTGGTAGCGAAGATAAAGCAAAAAGAAAAATAGCGGATAAAACGAGAAAGAATAGGATAAGAAAGAGATAATTTTTGAGAAGTTCAAATAGGAACCAATAGGAAACAAAATAGTTTGAAGATGTTTAAACTGGTATGGACATATAAAGAGAGGAATACCACAAAGCCTAATAAGAAAAGTGATAGAAGAAAAACACGTAAAAAAGGGAAGGAAGACTCAGAAAAAGAAGGAGATGAAGTAGAAGAAAGAGATGAAAAACAAGAAGAAAAAGTTGTTATAATATGCTACACAATAAAAAGATCTATAAAGAAGGTATGATTCTAAATTCAATAGTTAAAAAGTTGAAGTCGTTTAAAATTACCAAAAAATATGTATAGCTACCATAATAAGTACTACTTATAATATGAGAGGTAAAGAGAATCTGGGTAAATTAATCCTCATATTTTTAGCCCTTTCTGTTTCTTATAATGAAACATAATATTGAACAATTGGACCAGGACATAGTTGTTTATATATTGAGTATAAAATAAATATATACACTCTTATATTCAGAATTCTCTCAAATAAGTTTACTAACATATCAATAAAAAATTGAGCTATCTCTTATCAGATGATTATGGCAAATTGTGATTATTCTAAAAATGGAGTGCCAGTGTAGGACTGAAATATTTAAAGTAACATTATTCATGAAGCTACATGCGATTGACTGAATAAAGCCTAATATTTTCATGTAAGTATGGTAGATTCAAAGGACAATTTATACTATCCCATAAAACTCTATTCGACAAAGACAATTAATATACTCATTAGCCTATGTCAATCGAGCACTCCTACGAATTTATGTTCCTTATTTCAATAGAAACCTAAACAGTTGGAGCAATTTGATGGATGGATGATTCAACAAGTACTAGAAGTTTTTCTCAGATACATCCGGTAAAAAATATTTTTAGGGAGTGGTAACTCGTTTAAAAGTCTGGATTTAAATCGCGAACATTTTCGTGCGTTGATATTCTATGACTTTATAATTAGTCCAACAGCAATGCCTCGGCAAAATCGCTTCCACTTTTGGTGATGAAGCACCATTTCGAGCGACCGTTTTTTGCTGGTTTTCCGAATTCAATGACATACAATAAGACTGAAGCATACTTGGATACTAGTTTCACTTGCCTACATCCAATACTGCATGAACACGTGGTTGTCAAAAAGATTTCGTATTTCGTGTCAATTAATGCTAGAAAACTTTGATTGCGGCGCTTCAAAAGACGTCTATAAGATTGAGAAAGGCGATGAATCATGGATCTATGTATATGAACAAAAGTTATTCGCGCACTTTGAAGCAAATGGTCACCTGTTTTTTCCGAAATAAATGGACATGTCCATTAGAGCAACGTAGAACTGTCAATTCTGAATGGTACACCAGCATTGGTTTGCTAGAAGTGTCAAAAAATCAGGGAAACCAATCGCAGAAAATGATTCATTTCAATCACGACAATGCGAGCTCTTACTCGTACATATCAATTGAAAGAAAAACGGTTTTGAACAGTCAAAATATTGAATTAAGGAGTCAACTGCTGTATAGTATGTGGCACTCAATAATTTCTTCTTATTTCCACAGATCAAAACTAAATTGCGCTGTTAACGCTTTTCTACACATGAAGAAGCAGTTGATGTGTACAAATCACATGTTTTGTAGAAACTTCAAGTGGAATAGAAAAATTCTTCGAAAATTGGTTAAAACGCATGTAAAACTGTATTGATCTCAATAAAGAATATTTTTAAAAAACAGCAATGCCAAATCAAATTATAAATATTTGTTTTTATTTATCTATATCAAAATTAAGTAGCAGTACCCATATTAGCCTTATCCCTACTTCAGGTTTAGTCATTATTACAGATGAAAATATAAATTTCAAATCAGAGCTTTTCCAGCAAGTTTGAAACGAGAATTGGTGATTCACTTTTTGGAAATACAAAAAACAAAAGAATATGTGATATACAAAAGACAGACAGAATTTTGGTACATAAAATAGTTAATAATTTCAACCTAGCTCCTATATTTATCAACTATTTACTTTTATGGGGCAAATTGTTTGTTCATTTCTCGCTGGCTTGAAATGTAACATTCTTGATAATAATAGAATTAATACAGAAACAACTTACACGGTTAGTGCAAAGGTCAGACATGATAGTCCGCAACGGTATAGACAAATAATTTGATACAGAAGTTGAAATAATATATAATTTATGGTTAAATCAAAGTACCATTCCTTCTAGTATACTCGTAACATATACATTGGATACTAAATAAATTACATGTATATCACAAATATACTTGTATATGTCTATAGTAATTTATATTTGAAAGCCACTTACTGCAGACATAGGATAAAATTATAATGGAAACATCTTCGGTGAATGAACTTTATTACTTTTTTTATCTATTATAGATGTGACTAATTATATCATTATCGATCCAGATATTTATGAAGAAGTAAAATATCATGTTTTATTCTTATTTTTAGATAGTTTTATAAACATGTTTACCCTTAATAACTATAATTGTGGTAGTTTGTGCAATGTTATTCAATCTCATGATAATAAGATTTGGACATAAAAAGATCATAAGCGGTACAAAATAATAATTGACCTGGGCTTGGTCTATGGGGATATCAATCAATTTCTCAAATTGCTAATCTTCCATATATAGATTTCATATAACCGAATTAATAATAATAAATATGGCCTGCTTTTAAGAATCAACAGCCAGAAAAAACTGTGATCTTAATATTCGTTTCAAAAGGGCTTAGTTTCATTACGTCAAAAATAGAACAGAAAAAACGTAAAGAAAACTATATAAGCCGTGTTGCTCTGCCAAGTTTAAGGATTCTTATACGTAGATTTAGTGAGCCTTTTTCCTCAATTTCATAATTGCTGAATTCAATTCTAGTGATAGCTTCATTGTTGAAACACCTAAAGACCACGCCACCATCCCGTAGATAGTTAAGGCCTCCATCAATAGGATTTATACATTGCAGAAGATCTGAGTTTTAGATTTGGTCTAGGTTTAATCTTGGATTTTATCACATTAATATTAAACCAGCATTTTTAGATGCCGATGAGTAAGATATTCCACTTATATAGGCACAGGTAGAATCACGTTCACATAGTGTCACTAGCAGGCGCTAGAATGATAAACAACGATCAGGTGTTTTGTACAAGTCTAGAAAAACTAAAATGTCGTCACGAAAGTGTAAATATAATGCTGATGCTTTACTCATATAAGTCAATTTCATGTTGTTAGTGAAATATGAAGCATATTTTGACTGACCTGTTCAGTTCAGATCAAGATAAGCCTGGGCTCTACATGTTGCTTGTTGTTATTGTAGAATATATTTGGTAGGTAAACAATTTTTATTGAAACGGTTAATCGAATATAATAAACATGTTGATGTTCATATATTTAAGATTGGTATTGAGATGAGGAGAGATCAAAAAACCACGTTTATGGTTGGTACTTTCGCATTTTAGATTAGGGGACTTCAATATTCTATATCTCAAACTTAATAATGGTCTTTAAAATATATTTTCACCTCATTCATATCTCTTAGACGTAAACTTCAATATTTGCTCTAATGGCACACGACCTAACATGACGAAGAAGTTTTTACCTACATCAGAATAACCAAAACATCAAACTTAATGATGGTCTTTAAAATATATTTTATCTCAAGTATATTACGAGGGTTGCTGCTCAAGTTTTGTAACTGACCAATAAAAACAAATATACATTTCCACATGCGTTTGAACCAATTATCGAAGCATTTTTTCCATTCCGATTGAGATACTACCAAAATATGTGATTTGAACGCATCAATCGCTTCTGATTTTTTGCACACTTCTAGCAAACAAATGCTGTTCTAACATTCAAAATTGACCATTCTACGTTACTTTAATGCATTGGTTAGGTTGCTTCGTTGTGTTTCATGGACGATCAACTTTAGTTGGATTTGGCTATGTACTGTGAATGCATTTTACCGTATTTCTTCGCACTAATCGACACAAGCCTCTTTTGAGAGATTGTCAAATTATGCCAATACATCTTTTTGATAGCCAAATGTCCATAGAATATTGAAAGTATGCGAATGGAACTAATACTCTAGTATGCCTCAATATCAGTTTACGCACAACATCGATGTTTTCTGGCACAACAGCCGATTTTGGACGACCTTCACGAAATTCATCCTGTAGGGAAATTCGACCACGTTTGTATTCGGAAAACCAGCGAAACACGATGGCCTGACATGATACTTTATCATCGCACGAAAATCATCCGATTTAATACCACTTTTTTACCAAAATGAGAGTTTCAAGTGTATCTGTGAATCCACCGTTAAAAATGTCAAACTTTATGATAGCAATATCAATTTGACATATTCATATCAGTGTTGTCATATCTCAAAATTCAAGTAGTAAGCTCATGTAACGTTTCCTTTGTACAGTTACCAGAAATTGAGATACAGGCAGCATTAACTGACGTTTTGAACAAGAAGCACAGTGAACTTGATTTAAACGTGAACCTAGGATTCTAGGAATTCTGAATTTTCAGTGGCACGATAGAAGGACTGGGTGTAACAAGGAACACTACATATCAAAGTATACCCTACGATGATCAGCGCGCATGCATTTTAACCAGCCACGTGTTTCGTTTACCGCTTCCAAGTCCCTGTGTCAGGACAGTGGTCAAGATGCCTATGAGTGAAAGGAGTGAGAAGGGTGTAGATGAAGACTTGATACCGTAGAAGCTGAATTCCTGCCGTTAGTTATAATTGAAGTCGGGAAGTACTATGAAAAAATGGAGCTCCTCCTCCTCATAGGCTTGCATCATAGCCTATGAGGCTGCTAGGATGAGAGCTCCATGGAGGGCTACTTCCCTCTGACCTTTATCCTCTACTCAATCGTATCCTCATTCACTTTTGCAATCGACGTAAATCTGCCAATGACCTCTACATTTTTTCTATAAACAAAGTTGATTAGCCGTAGATGGAGTCATTGGGCATCCTAATGCTGGACCTCCGGTACATTCTTTTTGAGCTGAAAGGACATGAATCGTGTAACGCCGGTCTTCTGAAACCCAATACCACATAATGGGAAACTCTTTCGAGAGGAGCTCACTGGTTGCCTTGTGGGTATCAGCAGAGCCTAACTTCACTATAACATTGAAATAGGTGTTACAAAACTAACAACCAATTGAAACTCACTTCCATCGCAAATATTGATCATTTGGTTAGTGCTCGAGTTCCGATTCATACAGACTACGACAAAACCATAAAGATAATAAATTATGACAGTGTGATATAGACTGTTAGGACCTTTCCTTTCTACAAATCGGCGGGTAAAGATGCAGAGTATCCATGCTTACTTAAACAAGCACTGAAAATACTTTTTCCTCACTTGATTAGAACGATCTTCTGATCCTGTGTCTCTCTAGGTTGCGTTCAATAGAAAAAGGTAAAAATGAAAAGTAAAGTCTATAATAATCCCCAACCATATCGTTTCTTCACCTTACTTTGCCTAATTACGTCAAGAGGTTGAAGCCAATATGTCCGATTAGCTTTTCAAAGAACATAGGCTTTTGGTAGTTTCAAGTAAAACACGAAGAACTCATCAGTAAGCCTATTTGAGCGACAATTCGTGACTGCCTACTGACATGTGCATCAAATGAGAAATAGAGCTGCTCTAAACAACGATTAGAGCTTATTTCGAAGAACCGAAAAATATAATTTTTTGTTGCTTGCACAATAATTCTTTATAACCAGTCCAATAGTTCAGTACCGTCATTGATGCTTTATTAGTCACAGTTTGGTGTTGTTGTATTAGATTTTGGTCTTAACTGATTTTGATAAATTTAATTCATTATTTTTCTATAATAGATCTCTAATTTCCACTCGAGCATATTGATATGAAAATTTACCATTTAATTTATTTTTTATAATGCACTACAACTGAATTGTGGTTAACAAAATATAAGCAGATACAAATTATTTCGCATTTCCTCTGTTTTCGTATTCATCGAATAATGTATACTGCTAACTGTGAATAGCTTTTGCAATCATCGTAAGTAACAAAAATTGTTAATTTGAAATAAACCGGTCAGTCGTAATACTTAATTGGATAATAAATTTTCTCACTTTTCTGGCAAAATCAGACTTGCTCTACATATAAAAGATATAATACACAGATCTTAGTAATGAATCTAACTAAATTATTTACACTCACACAATAAATATCAGCGTAAGTACCGTAACAGTGGGTTTTCATTTGATCATTTTAACTGTGCATATAATTAACATCACAGATGAAACATTAAGATATGCACTAGATAGAATGCAAAAATCTTCCACTTCAAATCTAAACTACCCGATGTTAATTCAGGTCAGAGCAGCGTTCAGTTTCTCATTAAACCCCATTTTGAAGATAAATCTGAACAGATACTCGAAAGCAGAATCTTTTATAAAATAAAAGTAATGGATATGATAATTGAGCGAGATAAAACGGTAACGCACGGGTATAAAGTACATGAATTAGTTTTTATATTTCATTTAATTTCTAATTGTCTATTGAATCTTTATCTCTTCTTGGAAAAACGAATACCACAAAGAGAATACTCGGTACGATCCATTTTTACACCTTGCAACATGTAATTCGCTCTAATCACATTCAATAAAAATAATTGTTTCATAGTAAAACTGCAGATTATTGTGAGAAATTATTCGAATGATCGTTAAGGTTCTCTATTGTATGTTTAAAAGCAGTAGTAAAACATATTAATATGTTAAGATATGAGGTACTAGGAAAATGGTATGGTAAAATATGTGCAATAAAAATATTTTGAAATTTCTCTTGAACCTTGACAATGACAATATTGAGCGCGAGAGAAGATAATAAACTTGGATTGATGGTAAATTGTATGTGAATATATATGTGACCGATCTGTTTTCGATAAGAATATAGGAGCTGATATGGCAATGATGAATAGAATCTTAAAAATAACTAGAAAAAGAGCAAAATTCAACCAGAAGAATCCTACAAGTTAGATTAAGTATAGATACATTATGACATGTACAATAGACAAGTAGCAGTAACATTTAAAAAAATGAAATACGGAAAAATACAAATATATTTCATATTCTCAACTCGGAAAAAATAGTTATATAACTCTAACTTGAAGTAAATTACCTAATAGGCATTTTTTTATATAGGTTATGATTCTTCTAATTATTTTGAAGGATATTTCCAATTCAATGAACTATTTGGAATTTGAAAACCAACAAAGCAGTGAAAACTTCATAGCGTGGATAGAACGTCGCTATCCGTGAAAGGCGATTCAGTGGATGTTATTATTGATGTTCTAGAGCGGTTCACGCTTTACAGAAATACACATTGGATCACTTCACGAGAGACCAACGCGCATTATGTGTAAATCAATGATTCTTAAATCAATGCTTGCCGGTCATGGGTAAAGCGAAGAGATCATGGCACAAGTAAAGGAGTTTGTGAGGTTGTCTATGCGCGAGTAATCAGATGCTTTGTCGTATACACCGAACAACTTTGCGGCGGATATTCAAGTTGAACTTAATTTTGCTTCTCATCAAGACACAATTAGTGCAAGAATTTTCTATTATTTTTCTTTGAATGTGCATAACAAAATTAGAGATTCTGTACTGAAAAAAATCCCTACATAAAAACATCAAAGATCATTATATTCTCCAAAATTGACAGTGTAGGCGGCAATATCAATATCTTGTTACGTCATAATCAATTTTGATAATGTATGGTATCCATTCAAGAACCAAGACTCACATTTAAGAAGAATATTTGTCAGTAAAGTTTTCTTAGATGATATTCAAACAGTATGTGTGGAATCGGGAATGTTGTAACTTATACACTTTTGTCCCTGTACAGAAGAGTCTTAAGTGGAATTGTGTTATAGGTATTAAAGGAGACAAGAAAAGTTATTCTGTGTCTCCAAAATCGAAAACAGGATATCTGGGTGCCTCAACTAGAGCAGCATCACGAGTCTAAATTTAACACTACGGTTTGGTTTTGTGATTTACTATATTTGAAATCTAGACAATGAGTTTAGACGATCTTGTCGATCGAGACGTGAGCTTTTTAAGGGTTCATTAAATTACTTCGATATACTGCAACCTATCTGGATAAGTTATTTATAGAGGAAGGAATAAAAAAAGGTAGCCTAGAGAGGGATAAATAATTGGATAGGAACAAGTAATTCATAAATGTCGCTAGTATTTTACCTTGCTTGATGCCATGGAAATATGAAATTTCTGATAGGAATTCATTGAACTGAATTTAAGGAATGCTAGCTATAGAGATAAAATCTGAATATCCTAAAAGGTCAATCTTATTCAATATAATATTCAATATTTTATGTGTAGGGTCTGACAGTTGCCATACATTTTTGGTTAGACTTCCGACGCAGGAGTGATTACCGACAGTTCTTTGACGACAAGCTTTTTTTCCTTCGCTTCTTTGAGCAGATACATATCCCAATTCATCTTTTTATTTTAGCTCAGAAGCATCTCCATTTTGTTGAAATCTTCCTTGACATAAGTGGCCTGGTCTCTCGAAAGTTTATATATTGTTAAAAATACCTCGTATATGAACGCACCTTCTTTAAATAGAGAACGCTATACTATGAACATTTACATAAGTAGTTCGGCAATATTAATTTCCGAGACCAATCAAAGTTCATTTCCTTGGCAGAGGGCGCGGCGGGTTAGGTGAATTGTGTGTTCCACGCTCTACCAACCAACTATGACTCGAGCACTTCCTGTGGGGCACGTGCTCTTCTCCTTCATCTTACTTAAGATCTCTTTTTATTTTGTATTGGACGACATCTACACAAATAATCACACTGCTTTCCTTACAATAAATCCGTTGTTTGTTGTACGTATGATTATAAAGTTTTTTTCAGTAGGTTAGGGGACAATCTACTTCAGTTGCCTGAGTAAAATTGAAACAATAACGTGAGTTATGAATTAAAACCATCATTTCTATCATTTAAATATTCACAATAAGTCATAAATAATGATTTGAATATTTTCATAATAAACTGTGTGTTATGTGTTGCTACTTAGGTTGCTTTATTGTTTTTCAAAATATTGAATATACACTTTTGTATTCGTTTGAATCAATAGCCTAACTGTTTATCCATTCCGATTGATGTATCTCCAAAACATGTGATTTGAATGCATCAACCGTTTCTTCAGGTGTAGTAAAATGTTGACCTCGCAATTTATTTTTGATTTGCAGATATAAGAAATCATTCGGTGTAAAACAAGGACTGTATAGCGTATGACTCATCAGAACGTTTTGGTTGAACTTATGTATGAGAGCACGAATTGTCATGATGGAGAATGATTCGTTTTCTTCGATTTGTTTCCCTGATTTTTTCGATCACTTTTGGCAATAAAACACTGGTGTACCATCCAGATTTGTCTGCTTTTCGCTGCTATAATGGAACGGTGGGAACATGTCTATTTATTCCGGACACACAGTGTGCTTCGAATCGCTTCGTGCGCGAACAGCTTTGGTTGAATTTAGCTCGTCTTGAAAGACCCATATAGTCGATTGTAGTTTAGTTTCGATTTCATATGCGTAGATCCATAATTCGTAGCCGGTCACGATCTTATAGACGTCTTTTGAAGCATCGCTATTTAATTTGTTCAGCATTTCTTTGCACCAATCGGCATGAGCTTTTTTCAAACGATTGTCAAATTATTCGGTATCTAACGAGTACAAATTTTCCTGACAGTCAAATGCTCATGCAATATTAAATGTATTGACTGAAGTACATGGCAATGTCAGATTTGACATAATCACAATTCACAATAGAGTTGCCATATTTCAAAACTTAATTAACAACCTTTGTAGAAGTGGATTTATCATCATAAATCAAATAAATAAGTTTTCGTGAGATTCAATGACACAGAGAAGTAAAGAATATGGTTTATTTCCTCAATATTTACCTTCTGTATTGACCAGTCCAAGATATGAATATCGAAATCGATGATCACGAAGTCTTCAATTAGTGGAAATAAATCGTTGGGACTGTGAAGCGATTGATTGATCAACAATACTTAAATATATCCAAAGACTCGTAATTTATGCAATGGAATAGGCGTGAGCATTCTAAACAATTGTCATCATGAACTAATTTTTCACAATTTTCCAAAATTAGGGTCTTGTCTGTTCGCTACACGCAAGAAGCTTAATGATAGAGCTTCACTGAAATTCACTGAAACACTGAAAGGTACTTTTAGGAAGATCTTTTTATCGCCTTGTGTTTGAATGTGTACATATTGACCACTTGTTAGCTATATCAAAAAGTATATGTAGTGTATCATTTTTAAGTTTAATATAATCAATATAATAAAGTGTGAAAATCTCGCTATTCATTCTGAAACAACGAAATATCAACGTAAATGAGAGCAAGTTTAGAGGATTAGTCTAATTTGTATGTAATAATTTGGTTCCAAAATGTGATTAACGTGTATACTAGTAAATAATTATCCTGAAAATGACCCATATATTTCTTGACTATCTAACTTGGTTAAAAAGTAGCTGACCGCATTAATAGATATCTAATAAGTAACCATTTTATGTTTTTCGATCACATTTAGAAGCTATCTATACTCTTCTGAATATTTTCAAACTTCCAATTAAATAGATACCCAAAATATTTCGACGTTTTAAATGAAGGACACGTTTAATCAAGCCTGATGAGTTTTGTTTAATGTTGACAAAATGGCATAAATCTCTATGGTTCTCTCTTTTTGAGAACGGATGAATTTATATGATTCAAGTAGATCATATAAATAATAAACAAAAAAAAACAGATACTTTTTCTTTGTAGTTAGTATAGAGATCAAGATCCTTGTTTTTCTCTACGACGATTTTATTTTACTTGAGTTTCCATAGTTGGCTTTAGATTGACAATATATCTATGGTTTATAGACAGTAAGCTCATTCTAACGTACCCGTTACGAAATTAGAGGAAGAACTTTAAGAAACAGCTACAAATAATATCTTTGTAGAAGCATTTCAGAAACTATAAATCTATCTTATGTGAAAACGGGTAAAAATATATCAGTGCCATATAGACAAGGATGCTACATATCTCCCACACTTTTCAAGATATATGTGGCAAAAGCACTCTTTCAGTGGAAAAGAAAATGCAGAAGAATGGACATAGAGATTAACGACGATACTTGCTTTTGCACACTACAATTCTTCGATGATCAGGTGATATACGCAAACGAAAAAGAGGATCTTGAATATATGGCGAGAAAACTTAAAGAAAAATACAAAAAATGGAGTCTTCAAATTAATAATACAAAAACACAATATCTCTGAGTTTGTGGAGAGACCACCGATCTTGTTCTGGAAAATATTGAAACAATAAAAAAATATGATAGCTATAGGCTCAAATTTTAATCAAGAAGGGACGGATGACGCCGAAATAAAATCGAGACTGAACGAGGGTAAACTGATAATAAAAGAATTTAATGAAATTCTATGAAGTACATAGAAATGCAAACGAAGAAAAATGAGAATATAGGAACTACCAAAATGTAAGCAATGAGAAGGCATCTAAGACATCAAGTTTAGAAAGATTGAGTGATGAGAAACAGTTATAACATGTGTAGAAAGGAAACAACTGCTATGGTACGGGTATGTTCACAGAAGCAAGATTACCAAAGGGAGTAATGAGATAAGAAATTTATAATTAGAAATGTAGCTGCTGGAAATATCTATCATGTAATGCCTCTTTAAAAAAATCATCTCAGTGCTCGAGTAATATTTTTTATGCTCAGTGCTAGTAGATTTGATATATGAAAATTTGACATTGCCTAATATGATATTGTTCATGCTAAAATCCAGTTTCTCAACAATTAAGTCAAATAAGATGATTGATCATCAGATTTAAAACATTTTTTATTTGTAAAATAAGTTTCTATTCGTGTGCTCATTTACTGCTTGAGATATATATGAGAAACTGATGCTGATCTCAAATATTTTGCTGGACTAGAATACAACTTACTTATTAGACTACTGCAGCTGTGCCCAAAAAGTATACATGTATGAGGGTTTCAGAGAAAATTGCAAATATATGAAAACAATGTTAGTTAAATACATAAATACTGATTATGTAAATACCCGGTCAACGTTGTTCAATCACCTGGGTACCTAATTTACCTTCTATGTTAATAAACGGTTATTTCATGACTATGAAATTAGATTATCATCATAAAGTTATAGAGTGAAGGTTGAGGAAATGCTCGGGTCATTCATGTGTAACCCAAAGAAAGTCGTTGGGAAAGTTATTAATCGTGAATTAGCAATTCCTATAAGGACTAATTGTAGACTTTTAGGGAGACGCTTACCACCAAATCCTTGCAGTTGATATAGGATTTAAAGATTACAGACCATAGTTTACGTGCCTTCTGCGATAACGAAGTATTAGTCCTTAACATGAAGATTTCCTAGATCATGTCATCTTCAGTGATGAATCGAATTTTCACGTTGTTGGACATATTAACTCATAATTATAAAATTGGTCATTGGGGAGTGGTATGAATATACAAAGTTATTAGAAAAATATTCCGTTGTCGAGTAGTATGCGTGAGTTGGTGGCAACAAGGGTTACATGCCAGAGAGTTTTAAGCAGTCTCTTTAAGTTAAAAATCTGAGGAGTGCAGTTATTTTTTTCTTCACATTTTTTGCTTCAAATCAAGTGATTAAAGTACAAATTGGTTCAAATACCACCAATTTAACATAAAGTTAAATATTCATTTGGTAAAGATTTAGGCGACACAGAAATACAGAAAAATAATAAAATCGTGGAGGAAAGAAACGAGAGTAGATAATTTTGGGACAATAAAGTGGAGAACTATGTACGCAATCGACTTAAATACTACAAACATATTCAAATAATTGATAATTTCAACGGTTGGATTGTCATTGGAGGATATGTTTGTACGAATATGCAAAAGAGTATTTGGGTTTTGACATAAGTGCTGAGAAAAATTGAATACGATCTCAAATTCTGTGTATAGAATTCACTAAATATTTCATCTTTTCTCTTGAATTAGATTGATCTTTTATTTTTATGAGGAGCAATTCTATGTATTATTAATTGTAAGGTACCATTCGGCTTGTTACGTTTTTCTTCAAATATTTAGAATATTCTCTCGTTTACGTATAGTGGCATAGTAGTCACTTCTGTATTATTTATTCTAACATTCGAGTATTTGAAGAAACTGATTTATTAACTACCTCCCATTCCATTGAAGAAATTTTGTAAAACTTTAGTTTCGTGGCTAAACCTCCTCGATATATCTACATTCTACCAATAAAATTTGCATAAAAGTAAATTCAATACATTTGTGATGATACTATTAATTCTATACGCTGGTAAGTTTTTCTTATATCTTTTTAAGGTTGCGTTTCATACATAGTGCTCACAAAATTACAGTCAATATCCATTTGTTCCAAGCAAATTTTGTATAATAATTTTTGAGTAAATTTATATTTCCTTTTTAATTGAGGAACAAATTCCTGGTTGGTTACTTTTTAAAAAAATATAAAGTCCGTTTGTCCTGTATCTTAGCATAAGCTACTTCTTATCCTAATCTGCTCTACCTAGTCGTCCCTTTTTAATTTTCATCTGTGCTCCCTTTTCCTCACTCGTTTTATTTTTTTATTGCAGTTCTAAAGATGTCCAGTTGGAGTTAAGCACCCCAGAAGATTAAACTGGTGCACCAGAATCGGAACAACAAATACTCCAACAACTGGGAATTAGGTTGAGGGCTTCAACCATTACTGCTTTCTATAGATTAGTCTCAGTCTTATATATATATATATATATATATATATATATATATATATATATATAAAATAAATCCGAGTTGTTTTTATTCGTTGTACTCTTTTGGATACGCAGTTGATGCTAATTATTATTTTCTTTATAAATTTATTTGTTGCTGGAACTTTTTTTATTAATTAAATTAATAAGGCGTTTCCATCTAAATACCAGTTACTCATATACTTCAACTGAGGCCAAATACCAAGAAAAGAGTCTCCAGCCGGGTAATTAAGGTTACATAATAACAAATTAAACATGAAATATATCATGATCCTATAAGAATTATATCGATGGGCTGACTTAATCCTGCCCTGAACTTTCATATCTTTTATTTTTGATGGGAATATCTCTTAGAATGATGAGAGAGAAAATAAATGAATTAATTTTGTGTTCTTATTAGTTTTATCAATGTAATGGCCACCAAATAAGTAGTTTACGGATGCATCTGAGAAATCTATATATATGTATATAGATAACTCGTCCTATATGCACACCTGCTCTGAGCTCTTCTGAGATTTTTGTAAATTCCACAAATGCCGGTAGTTAATACAGTCTTCAGCGTTGACTCCATATTAATTTCAAAATGTAAGTACTTTGCAGTGACGGTACATCCTCTGTTTTATTGGAATACCGAATAAAATATACGTAAAAAGGGAAATGCCTGAATTGATCAATGATAATTATTCTATATAGAGGCTTGAAATTGATAGAATTTTGTATCATTTTTGGTTGAATAGACTTAATGATTACAATGTCATAAATGTGCTTTAATTAATTATGTATTAGCCTTCCATATTATGTATTATATTTCGAAATTCATCAAGTTCTTTCTCTCTGTATTCTTGCATTCATTGAATATGGGTGCATGCTAGTGATGGTTTCAATTCAGGAAATCAAAATATTGGTCGTAACATTTTGGATGGTGTCTGCTCGTGAGACATTGAAGCCGATAAAAACTTTTGACGATGGAGAAATTCTAGACATATAAATAATTTCATTTAATCAAATATATTTGGCTTCCGATAGGTTATACAGGAAAGACATATAAACGAACCTGAAAAACAGGGAAGTGGACAAAACAACCATAAATCAATCACAGGACTATAGTCTGTAAAAATATTCCATATGTGAGAAAGTTTCTATTTGCTCAAAGGTAGTTGCAGGAAGTTTTGAATAGAATTGAATTCCACAATTGTGAAGATTCGTAATGTGGGGCAGTTTTATAGGCCAATCAAATTAGACGTTGACCCTGTGCCTAAAGCTGTTAACAATTGTTGAATTCTCAAATTCCAACAAGAAGGGTTTACCTTCTATTGCTCAAATTGCTGTCAAACAATAAAGGGTTCAATGCAAAATGAAACGTTGCCAGCGTGTATGATTCAATCGGTATGACTGTAGTTTATATGTTCCTCTAGCAGTATATAATAGATGAAATGAACAATGAAGTCGCAAATTGAAGAAATGTAGGAGAAACAGTGAGTTTGTTCAACACACCCTTAGGTGAGTAATAAATCATAAATTTATTACATAGTTTAGCCATAGATGTTATCAATAATTTGCTTATCGATCCTCTAAGATTGATTTTTAAAAAAGTATTCTTTTCAAAAATGGTATTTTATGTAGCATTTCCTTACTTTAGTTTAATTTGACATACTTTTTTTATTGTAATCAATTCATTATTTTACAATTTGGATGGTATCAAAGCAATCCAGTGGGGTAGAAATCATGAAAAAGATGCTCTAGATCATTTGAAGCAGATTCATAATTCAAATTTTCGGCCAACTGGAGTATGGCTTACAAATTCAGGACTTCTTGGTGCTAGCCCTGATGGAAAAATTGATGAAGAAGAAGCCATTGTAGAAGTGAAATGCCCATACTTTTGATCAGAAATATTAAGTTGTCCGAAAAATTGATGAATTTTAATAAATATATGGTCACAATTAGTATCACTAAATTCAAGGAGCATCACATATTTTAAAAAAGAAAAAATCTTACTTATGTATTTATACCTTGAAGGAAACTGTTGTGACAATTGTATACTTTGACGATTCATTAAAAAAAAACATTTCACTTTTGGAAAATTTCTATATCGAACAATACTTACCAAAGTTGTTAGACAATTAAATAAAAATTTTTGACATGTTTTTCAATGTGATTTTAGGTTATTCTACAGTGTTAGCAGATATATTATACAGTTGGAAAAATCTTTACTATTTATTTTACACTGAAAAGCCATTCTTTACAAATTTTTGTTTGCTGAGGATATCAGGAAATTATGTTTGGAATTATTTTTTTTTAATATAAATGTACAATGCTATTTTGCCAATAAAGATTTTTGAAAAAAACTACTTTAAATTGCTATATTGAATGTACTAAAGTTGGGTGATTTTTTTTTCTGTACAAAAAACTTGTAAAGTAAACTAAAACACTGCTTGTGGCTTAATAATTTATTTGAAGATTGTAATGACTGTAGTCTACTGACAAGAAATCAAATTATATTTGTTTAGTCATTTATAAATTAAGTAAAATCTAAATATACATTTTTTAAATAAAAATTTCTAAGCTTTTTACAAAAAAAGTCGAATAAGGAAATATATTGCTACAATAAAAAATATTTAAAACTCAAAATTATGATATGTACTTTGGCTCAACTGGACCTGGTAGTGGTTCGGTTGAAGGTCCTGGTGGTTTCTTCTGTAATAATAATAAATTTAAAACATAAATCTTTAAAAGTGAATGTTATCATTCTCTTACCTTATGAGAGAAATCCATCTATTCCTCTCGGTCTTGTTTTTTGGGAACCGAAAAAACTTACATGGATGTCTATCAATATAGAGAGAAAGATAAATAACAGTACCCTTTTAAGAAAGAGGGAATTTCGTGGCGAAGAAAGTATGTGAGAGTAGAAGCAGAGTTGAAAAGAGATAGTGGAAAATATGTTACACAGATGATACCTAGTTTAATGATGGAAATATCGTACCAACAATTTTGCGGAATATGATCATGAATATTAACCTTTTGTCGATGGTTTATCGTTCAAGAGCCCCATCAAACAAGAGAAAATGCCATCTTAGGATTCGTTGAAATACGTTTAAAAATATTTGTTTCTAGAAACAAATTGCAAATTGACATGCTAAGAAAAATATTAAATTCAATGATTCACTTTTGAGAATCGGAACTTAGCATGATGTCTTTTTGACTGTTTAATTGCTAGTAGCCAACCAACATTCTGTAACGTAGTTACAGAGGAAATCTTAGATCTCACTGTTGTAAGTCCTGTACTACAACGTAAAATCACAATTGGGAGTGTACAAAGAAGCTGCACTTACCGACCATAAGAACATTCGTTTTGATCTCAAATCAAATTTTGAGGAACAGCTGTGTACTGAATTTTGACACAAAAGGCTAGATCGCTCTATAACCGAAGGTCCACTTTCAGGAAAATGGAGAACACGCTTACTTATAGAGCGGCCAAAACGAAATACTCCAGAGATCTGTATAAATTCGAAAGAATAACGTGGTAAGGCTTGGGAGGCACACCAGCCGCTGTTAGAATACAAAAAATTTGAGCAACAGACTATATCAATGAAAGAGCGAAAATTGGAAGCTGGAGCAGGGCTCTCGTAATATTTCTTTCGCTCAAAAGTATTACTTGGGCTATAGAATATTTCAAGTTGTACAAATCTCTATACAGAACTATACAGAAAAATTTATCATAAGACAATAACAGCTGCCAAAGATATTTATTATAATAGGAGACTCGTCAATTCTCGTAATATTTCTAAAGATGGTTCATGGTCCATTGTGAATGATCTAAGAAATAAAGCTTCTTCATCGATAATCTCTACTTCACCTTATAACCTCAACCTTGTGAGTGTAGCCAAAAATATATCCATATCTATAACTCCTTCTTATGATCCGCTATCATATCTTCCTAATCCTTTATGCACGTAGTTTTAGCAGAGCTTTGCAGTACAATTAATTACATCAAAAATAAATACTCACGTGGAACTCCTGGACTTACATTAAAAAAGTTTTCGTTTCTGCTCGATTTTACATTAAATCACCTTATTAATTTAATTAACGTTTCATTTCAAAATGGCACTTTTCCCAATTGCCTTAAGACGGCTATAATTAAACATATGCATAAAGGAGGAGATAAAAATCAAGCATCGAATCAACGCCCAATTGCACTCCTCTCCATGTTATCTAAGATCATAGAAAGATTGGTCAAAAAGAGGCTTTCTCCATTTCTGTTTGAATATAATTATATATGTATATATATATATATATATATATATATATATATATATATATATATTTATATATATATATAACTACCCATTAATTTGGGTTTTTGAGTAACAAATGTGCAAATAATACTATATCCTCCTTCCTTTATTATGTGTACTCTAGCTTAAATAGTCGTCACTCCACTGCAACAACTGTTTGTAATTTTAATTAACAAATTGCAGTACTATGGTTTCAGGAGAACACCTCTAGCGCATGGTTTAATTTATACCATACCAACATAATTCAGCTTATAAGTGTTGATACAACAATGTCATCTTGCAAACTATTTTGTTTCTTCTGTTTATAAACGAAATCGCCCATCTAGACATCAGTGGTAAAATATGTCTATTTGCATACAACCCTAGTTTCTCTTGGAGCAACCCTAAACTCACGGCACTTCATAGGACCATATCTAGTAACCTAATCACCCTTAAATCATGATGCGATTCTAATCTTCTCTGTCTCAACGTTTCTAAAACCAAAGTTTTATCATATAAAAATATAATGTAGCCTTTTTATTAAATAACACTACCATTGACTTCGTTGAATCTGTAAAAATCTTAGGGCTTGCTGTGGACAATTCCTTGAAATTGGAGTTACTTATTGCTGCCTTATCCAAAAAATAAGTTCCTCTCTCTCGAAATGTCTGTCAATGAGGTCTCAGCATTAACCCCTCAAAGACCACCCTAGCTCCATCCACTAGTATGTTCCAAAACTCCTGAGATTGAACAGGGTCGATCTAGCCTTAAAATCAGATATTTAATATATTGAGGTAACCAGATAGCCATAAGTTATGAAGTGCTTCATACAAATGCTGCTGCATGGTGGGAGGAACATGTAGAATAAAACCCAAAAAGATGTATAGATGTAAAAATCCGTTATGCGACCTATCATAACCTATGCAGCTTTCATATGGTAGCCAAGAACAAAAACTAAAACAACCCTAGCTGAACTGCAACGGGTGGCTGTCCTTGAAATAACAGACGCGACACGATCATGTCTAGCTGTAGCACTACGTCATTTTAGACTTACTTCCTTTGAAGACTTTTATAGAAAATAAAGCAATGAAGTGAGCAGTAAAAGTATACAAAGAACGGAAAATTAAGCCTGCCCGGCTACTTGCCTGGGCATTCCAGCATTCTAAATGACTGTAGGGTACTTATGGATATAATTACGGATGTCATGTCTTCCAAATTATGTTAATTTCAAATTAAATGAACAAGAAAATCCGATTAGTAGTGCCACAATGTTACCTAACAGCCGTAGATAAAATATATCGAACATTTAGTGAAGTAGGAGCAAAATATATGAAATCTTGATAATTGTAACGAAATTATTGTCAAACCCGTAGTTGTGGATCTAGCCGAAGAACATACTAATGAATCTGAAGATGACATAGATGACTTAGATTAGAATAAAGGTAACTTTTACCTGTAAACATTGTTCATCTCTAACAGGAATGCGTGCGGTCATATGTAAACCGCTTGTACGTCACATACTACTCATTCTCATAAAAGCTCTATTCATGAAATGATTCAATTGTTTTTGGGTTAGTTTCTCGGAATTAAAACAAAACTATAAGCACATTCGTTGCGACAATTCTCCATTCTCTTTAAACAAATTAACACATTTCACATGTTAACACGTCGTATTCCAGGTTCGTTTTCTTGATGTCCTTGTTGATTTTCCTTTATATCGTGCTTTTCGGTTCTTTGAAGTGGCTATCGTCAATACCGGTATAGGATTATACAAGAAATAAATAAATAGTTGCCTTTGAAGTCCTCTCGTTTCATAGTTCAAGAGGTCAGGTTTGCATGTAATATCGGAACATATTATTATATTAAATTCGTGGCAATTTATTTCCCGTTGAATGTGCATATTTTTTATTGATATATTTGAGTACAAAGTATAATTGGAAAAATATATATTTTAATCTTATAGAAGAATCAACGTAGAACGGTGTAACGATGAATGGACATGAATATAACAAATCGGAGTAACCTCTGGAAAGTATATTATTTCGTTAAACTTATATTCGTTATAAATATAATGCCACAAGAAAGTAAATCACTCTAAATTACCACGCAAAAAAAGGAAAACAATTTAAACTTGATTTGAATCAGTTACATTTTTCCATATAAACTTTGTATGATATACAAGGTAACTTCATCCCTTCACCCTACAAAATTAACTTAACCAAAAAAACTGAAAATTTGAATGAACTGTTTTTATATTAAGTACATACCAAGTTTCCGTTCCAAAATCTTATCTTTTCCATTCGTTTCTCAATCAATGAATTATTAATAATTTCAAGATTTGTACTACACTACACTACATTGATTTCTTAGTATGGTGTATATAGTACAGGAGAGAATAGAAATTGTAGAATTTTGTGAAAAAAATTGTTGCAACAAAGTCAGACTTTTTAGATTCATTTCAAGGTAAAATTTGAGAAACGTATACTGACCTCAGAATTTGAAAAATTGGAATATGTATGAAAGTCCACATATATTTTAATAATACACATGATAATTGAAATTCTACACTTTCTCTTTTTGAAATAAAAAATAGAAAACAAATATTGCTCGATACATTTTATAGCAGATTTTATACAATTATCGAAGATGCTCTGAAACAGACCACTTGCAATATAAAGTGGGTGACTGCGTAGAGCTAGCAAGTGACGATTTATTTTTAGTATTACTTACACGAATATTTAAGGTAATATGATTTCAATGGGTCACCTTGTATATAAAGTGGAATGAGGTAGATTTATGTATTTCCGTAAACACTTACCAAGACTATGTTTCCTTTTTTTCCGATTATTTGTGCTTGAGCTCTGTTTGAATTGGCTACACAATAGAGGACTATTCCACTACATTACAACAACTATATTTTTCTTCTAGATCATGAAATATGAAACTTAGATTCCTAAACAAAAAAATTATAGGGTTCATTTAATTTTCCGAGCGTAAAGATACGGTAAAGATTTGACGGATCAAAAAAATTTTGAAAATAGGACTGTATGCTATTCGCGCGTTGGGTGTCGCGTTTGCCCATATTGAATTAAAAGTGCATTCGAATAAACATTTGCTAGACCTTATTGACGCGGTTTGAAGTAAAATTATTCAAATTTGGATTTATAATCTTAGATGACAGCTGGATCCACCACTACACTGCTAAAATCAAAAAACAGTCAAGACAGTGTGAAGGGCGAACATGCTTCGAAAGGTAAAGACGTTTTCAATGGCCGTAAAGTTGTGGCGACCATTTTTTGGGATAGTCTTGGGATTGTTTCCATTAACTATGTTCAAAAAAAGAAAACTGGAGGGCATTACGCATCTTTGCTTGATAAGATGAAGGAAGAGATTGCGAAAAAAGCAACCGCGTGGGAAGAAATGAAAAGTGATCTTTCATCAGGACAACGCACCTTCTCTTGCACTTGGTAGACCACTTACCTTATTCACTAGATCTAACCATTAGTGACTTTTTTATATTTACCAACCTTTGAGGAGATATATTTTCATCCGACCAGGACGTTATCGCCTTTTAAGGAAAAAGACGGCAACTATTTGGAAAGTTTCAAAAAGTCAGAGCATCGCTGGAATAAATGTATAGACTATAAGAAGACGATGCTGAATAACGAAAATTATTACATATGAGAAAAATGTCTAGCTTGGTATAACAGTAATGTAATCATCTACATAACGGAAAAAGAATGGAATATTTATATCAATTTAACTACGATAAATATGAATCAATACGTTTAATATTCGTATAATGCGTCAATTTGAATGTTGAATTCTGAAGTTGATGAAGCTAATCTGTAAAATAATAGCTTCATCATAATCGCTGAAAATCTAGCTGCCGAAGACTGCGTTTCACGTCATATGAATATATACATCGCAAAATATCTTCTAAGAGAAATGATCATCTTTATAATGATATCAATTTAGACAACTGTGCATAATATTTCTGTCTATTCAGAAAAAACTAAATTTCACATTTATCTATCATATATAAATATTTTTATGAACAAGCTATCCAGCAGTTCAAGCTATTTGAATGTGAACGTGGAATCGGTGTATCTAAATTTTTCTAATAGGTAAATTAGAATATTGAATGAGTAAGTATTAGATTTTAAAATAATTAAAATGGGACAATCTATCGTTCGATACAGTACATATTCAATAGACTACCTGTGAATTCCAAAGTGAAAATCTTGAAAGAAACATTTTCAGAAATCCAATATTGACAGTTTTTTGGTTAATAACAATCAAATAAACTAAAAAAGTAATAATAGCTCAATAAACTACAACAACACGTACCATAGAAGCGAACTTAGATTGACAAGAAATATTAATTTGTCATTGTAATGAAAACATGGGTCGCTCAATGTTAATCATTATGATTTCTTACTAGTTTCATTCTAAAAGTTAGTTTAGAAAAAAACCTTATACAAAGCATCCCACGCTCTAAGAACAGTAAAATTAATTTCCTTGTCAGTCATTTCATTCTTATATTCAAATCATGTACGCTTGGAATATAAGGTGGTCTTTTGAATTATTTCGCATTCTAATTGATTCATCTAATGCTTCACCGTTATATATATGAAATTCTGTTTAGTTTCAGCATACATGTTCTTCTATTTGTATACCTTCTAAGGACCGTTCGCGGCTATGTGCTATGGAATGAAAATTTTCAATCGAAAAATTGTACGCCATCTCAGGACGTCAGTTGAAACCACATATTTCGACTAGAGGTAGTTTAAACATTAGGAAACTGAAAGTTCAAAAAAAAGCTTTTTCAAATTGCTTGCATTTTTACTTTACTTTATACTTATACGTTACTTTTTACTTTACTACACTTCATATTTATTGAACATGACAATGATGATTTATGAATATTATCGACACACTTAATGCTAATGTAGTATTAGCAAGTGAATAGAGTTTTGGTGATTTCAAATCTAATTGTTGTATTTGCCTTAATTTGCTTTCCCTTCTGTAATATCCACGTTAATATTTATGTCACTCACCCGAAACAATTATTTTCAATCTATCACTAACCCAATGAACTTCTCAATTTTTCAAATATGTTTTTTAAATTGTGCCACTTCTTTTATAAGTCGGTTGTGATTCTATCAAAGGCATTATCATTTTTTTATTCTCATAAATTAATCCCCTTGCAAACTCCTTTATCCTCAACTTTCCAAGTCATTGCCTGGTTTTTTTGTTGGATTTGACTCTTTGTATTTCTTCAAAAGGTTGACCAAAAGCACTTAAAAGACCTTAGGGCAGTTACTTGATCTTTTTTGTTTTTTGTTTACTTTTGTTAATTTAATGTTCTTTTGTAAAAATTGGATCAAATAACAACTGTAACCAACCTGTAAAATAGAGCAGCTTTGTTTATTATCAATTCAAAATAGAACTAGAGATATTGATTCCAATTTATGATATAATTGTGTCGGTCCATGATACTCATTCTTCAGTTAAAGTAAAACATTAATCTCGCAATTTATTTTTGATTTGAAGGAATAAGAAGAAATCATTGGAAGCTGAACAAACACTGTACGTCCGATAACCCATCAGTTCAACGTTTTTGTTTGAACTGACGTGTGAGAGTTCGCATTGTCGAGGTGGAGAATGATTTTTCTCCTGCGATTAGTTTCCCTGATTTTTTCGAACACTTCTTGCAAACAAATGCTGGTGTGCCACTCAGAATTGACCCTTCTACGTTGCTTTAATGGAACAGAGACAACATGTCCAGTTATTCTGAAAAAACAGGCGACATTTTGCTTCGAAGTTCTTCGTGCGCGAAGAATTTCCGTTGGGTTTTGCTCGTCTTTGACTGATTATCAAATTATTATTATTATTATCAAATTATCCAACGAACGAATCTTTTTGACAGCCAAATGTTCATGCAAGATTGAATATATGCGAGTGTATAAGTATCAGTTTACGTGCAGCATGGATGTTTTCTGGCACATTAGCCGCTTTTTAACGACCTTCGGAAAATTCATCCTGTAGCGAAGTGCGACCACGCTTGTATTCGAAAAATACACAGTGTATCCATGGCTAAAAATAGTTTATCACCAAGAGTCAGTGCCAGTTAATGGGTAGACTGCTGTTGGTTTAATTTACGTCTAAAATCATAGAAAATCAACGCACAAAAATGTTTGCGATTTAATTCTTTTGCCAATGTGGATATTCCACTAAAGTGATCAAAAAACAGAATTTCATAATCATAGACGTGAGGTACCGTTTATAGTTTTCTTGTGTCCTTTCATAGAATTTGTTGATGCAAATATATCTTATCACCAAATGTATCGATGACATACAGTATCATATGCTTTCTACGGTTTAACTTTTTGTTATGATCACTTATGGCACTAAGTATTTTTTCAATTTTGATGATTGATGATCAATGCCGTATTGGAATTGATTGGAATGGTTTCTATAGCGCTACTTTTTATATTTTTAATGTAAGCAGATTTCCAATCTATTTTTTGTAGTTAGTTATGTGAAGTTTTTATTTTGTTTTTCCTGTGGTTTGAAAGTTTTTCATCTGACATGAGCTCACACGGTGTAAATTTCCAGCGAGTCACGTGAATAAAAGTTCTGTATATACATACCAACAATTCGATAGACAGTCACGAACTAGTTTTTTGCACTAAAGAAACGGACAAATGATATTCGTGTGCAAGTTAAATGCCTCTCAGATGCATAAGCCTGATTGAAACAAAGAATTGACGGCTGCATTCATTCCCGTCCGGTCGTTCGAAGACACTGCCTATTCATAGTATTCCATGTCTATTTGTCACTTCTTCTCGTGTCTAAGATAATCTTCAGATAAGTCATGGGCAACAAAAAAGAGCGAAACCGAAATATGTCTCATCTATATATTATGAGGTACAATTGAAGTCTTTCATTCAACCACAACTGAGAAGAAATAGACTTTTCTCGCTATTTCATTAAATACGTACAGGGTGGCATGAAGAACTATTAATATTTTGATGATAACTTGATTCTCCCATACAACACATCAAATTACATCTTGAATTGTATTTTGAATACCTGATCCGTGACATCGTCATCGTACCATCTCATAGTTTTTCAATTTATTTCCGTTGTTTTCTTTATCTCCGACATATTATGCTAGTAATTTTAAGCTAGCTTAAAAGATTGGAATGTGGTATACAAGGTAGTGGCGTGTAATATATTTGTTGTTAAGTTTTATTTATTTTTCAAGACAACATTTATTCATTGTTACAATAATTTCAAATCCGAGAAGTTTGTACATGCACTGTGGCCTAAAAGATCTATGGTGCTCCATTTTGCTAGAACTGAAATTGGCATGTATACTATAGCTTTTCGTACAGTTCTAGAATATTATTAGAGCCAGATTCAGGGTGGTTCAATACTCGTTTTAGAACGAATGCCCGCTTTCTTGGTGCATGTAAAAATTATGTGTTCGAATGTTTCTTTTTCACAAAAACTGTCATAGTGGGTGTTTTTCATTTTTATTCTCATCAAGTGATTAGTGAGCACGTGTAAGTTATTCCTACTCTGGTAGGTGTATTACTTCTTTCGTATTCATAGTTTCCGGGACACAGTTTTGAATGCCAAAAAGTAAATATGAATTCCAATACGAGTTTTTTTTTATTAAGTTATTTTTCAAGTGATTATCCCCAGGACAACAGAACGATTCTGTTATTTGGTCAAATCATTTGCTTTGTCCTCCCTTTATATACGCCTGTCTATTAGCAAACAAATTAAAAAATTTTCAATCAATTCAATGTTTTTAGATATTCCATTATCAATTTCGATAGTAATTATATTGCTATTATGGCCCATTCTTGGATACTATTGCTAAAGTCTCGATTCCAATTGGACTATATACATCTTCTTGTGGCTTGTTCTTGTGGAAGGTGATATGATGGATTTCTATTGAATTTATTCTCATTTTTATTATGACTTTGTAAGCATCAGCATACTATATCACAGTTTAATTTTGATGGAGTGAGTTGTGCTTCTTTTTTCACTGAGAAATGCTAAAAAGCTTTCTTCGAAATTATCCGTTTTTCGGTAAATCATCTAGCGGCAATTCTAGAAAAACTGTGTTTGCTAAAAGTGCCTAAAATAATCAGTTCTATAAATCAAGCTTCAACCTTTCTGATAATTGCAAGTCTTTCTAGGACGATTTTCGGTGGAGTTAAGTCAAGTTGGCTGTTGCTGTTGGCTTCTGAAATGCAAATACAAGGTCGAGTCTCTGCACATTGCACTTGTTAACTCTAGTTTTAGTTTTCTCTGTCAGCGAATACTTCATAGACCTGATACTCAAGATAAACATTCATCATGCTATAATGAAAGTTACGTTACCACCTCCTGCTAGCCATTCTTTTGTATACCATGATGGCTGATGTAGTTTTCTTGGAAATATATTCTAGTATTTTCTACACAGAAGTGTGTTATCCAGTGTAGTTCCCGGATAATTGACTTCTATTTTCTATTTTCTCTAGACAATATTTTAAATTTCTTTTCCTTGTGAATGCAGCCACTGTGTTTTCAGCCGAGCTTAGACCGAATCACACAGACTTGCATCATTTTTCCATTACATGGAGCCCTTCATAAATGACAGAGTAAATTTAAATTTCACCCTGGCGGTATATTCTGGATACATTTATGAATTTCAATCACTTCTGACTATTACATTGATTACATTCTAACTGCGATAACTATAACTTGCTTAGTAGATTGTTTTTATTGTTCACTGTTCTATCTGTTCTATCTTATCATCTATAAGGAGTTTATTTCCTGTTTTTGATTGTATATTTTTTAATATGTATCCCAGCTAACATTTTTATGGTGAAGGCTCATCGCTAAAATTATACAGGTTGATTCATCACCTAAAATCTCATTACATCACAATTATCATAATAATTAAAACATTACTAACAATTTAGTAACCATCACTTTACTTTTTATATCACTATTTTTATAACTCGAATTGCTTTCTATAGCTTCCCACGTATATATGCTTCTACGATGTGCTAGTACACGGTAGAACCCACTGTGTTTAGTAACTACCACTTTGCGGAAACGTTTAGACCGTAGTTTAATGGTTACCGAATAGGTGTAGCCACCATATTTCATGGTTTCCTATAGATTATGTTATGAACAGCGCCGTCACAGGTGTGTCCTCGTTACGATATTTTGTTAGTTTTATTTGATTTATGATTATTCCTCACCTCTAGTATTCACGTAAATGACAGTCACATATCACAGTCAAATTGTGGGAGCATATGTGAATGAATAATAGTGAATTTTCCACTAATATGTGATGAATCTTTTCTATTAATAAGTGTTAAATGAATTTTCAGTGCATTTTTTATCAATATTATAGAAATATATACTCTAGTTAAAAGTAAAAGTTGAAAAATCCCATTTCAAAATGTTGGAGACCTTCATCACATCATGTACTTTCAGTGGAAGGATAGGCACTATATACACCCATTATTCTCTTTCTATACTTTTACTACAGCTTGAAAACAATTTATCCTCTTCCAAGTATTTTGAACCCAACACTTCTGTTCTCAGACGCCTCCTTCACTTTCTCTACTTTATTTCTGTTGATAAAAGAACCTTTTCCATTTTCAGTACTTTATTTCACATTACAAAAGCATTTAATAAAGTGTGACATAAAAGTTGGTTACGAAAAAATTCACCTGGTTATTACGTTCATCTAGTACACTTCTATCAGTATAAGTGGCAACATCTGCAAATGACACTGCAATATTGGCTGATAAAGAATCATTTATAAAGACGTCTAATAATCTTCAAAATTGAATAAATCTGAACTAATAACGTATCAAAATTACCATAAGAAATCTGCCCATATCAATTTCAATTATAAAATGATCTCCCAGTTACATTAAATAATAGGAATATCCTATATAAGATAATGGTCAAATATTTAGGAAAATTTCTGGATAGTGAACTAAAGTATTAGGAAAAACAAAAAGAAAGCGGAAGAAATGAAACATGAATATGAAAAACTGTATAGGCTACTAGAAAGACTCTCTCACAACATATTGAGTAAAAGGTGCTGGATACAAACAAATACTGAAAATGATAGGGACTGGTTTACAACTATGCGGCTGTGCTAGTGAAAGTGAGTATTCTTGCTTCCATGAAATCCAAACGTGAATATCAACGAATATACTTGAAGAATCGGTTACTCAATAATAAATTATATAATAGTCAAAAAAGATTGCTGAAGATCACAAAGAACTTGGAACTTCAAGACAGCGTCCGCTGGCTCGAACGCACCAAGCCTTTAGAACTAGTGTGAAAAGTGACAGCATTTCAATAAATAATATCTTGAATTAGATTTAATTGATAAAACATTGAGAATATAGTGCGACAAGTATATTAAGTTAAATGTAATATATAGATTAAAAAATAAGGTGCATTATTTGAAAACAAAAGAAAATACAATAGCATGGTCCATATTTTTTGATTCATGGAATGTGCTTTTTTTTCGTAGCTTAGTTAACTCCAAATAATAATTTATTGATTTTCAGCCCCCGTTACTATGTATCCTGATTTATATTCGAATTATACAAGCTGAGACTTGACAAATCTGATTTCAAAACGTCCTCTATCCACTTCGAAAAAAACTTGAATAACTTGAAAATGTTACTGTGGTCTAGATATTTCGAGAATTTTCCTAATTTCTCCTATTTTATTTTGTTTGCATTGTACAATGATATAATATCATGAAATAATGATAGCAGTATATACTTAATAGTTTTCTGTTTGAACAATAAACTATTTGGAATTCAAGAGAATGTGAAATTTGAGAATAAGAGATATTTCCATTTCAACATGTTTGACATCGTTGGTGGTTACTAGTATTTCCAATTTCAATTAATACTTGATTTGTTTAGATTGGATTAGGCCTGGTTAATTCGAACGAACCATATTTTCATTTTCCGTTAACATTCCTAGGAATCAAAACACAAATTCAAATAATTTAAACTTTCAGCTCAGAATAGTGTGAAATTCAGAATAGAATAGTGTGAAAATATACAAACAAGGTTATCAGTTTTCCCTCAATTAACCACGTGCTCTTATCGATTGCTAAGATTTCAACATCTATTAGGAAGTTATAATAATTGAAATACAAGAAGTACTTTTAAAAATCCAAAAGTAAACAGCTATGTTGATGGCTTTAACGATAAGGGATCAGACAGATTTTGGTCCTTCCATAAGAAAACTCCTTTTTGCTTAAGAGAAAGGTAAACTAGAGATGTTGTAAGTTATTGTTTGATTCTCTTATAGGATTTTATTGAGGTTTAACAACGATTTCAAAAAAAAAATGGACGTTTCGTAATTCTAGAGAACTAAACTGAACAGTTTTTCTCTAACCTCTTTCTGATACTTGAGAAGTGCTTTACCCATATATAATGCGTTAATTTGAAACCCCACTACCCTCTATATTTTCTACTTGGAGAATTCGATAACTACAAAGTTACATCATGTTTATTTAAGGGGGGTAGTTTGTAGAATTGTTCTCAACTAAATTACTTTAACCCTATAGCGGGGCTGAATACACAGTTCTTGAAAATCACCTAAAGTAAGTAAAGTAAGTAATTTCTAGAACCACTACACCAACACTCACAATTACACTGATAAATGAATGGTGAACTGTTTACTTCAGTCTCTGAACACGATAACTTGATTATAGAAACGTTCCTCAGACAGTGTAATGATGAGTGTTGGTGTAGTGGTAGTGTAAACAGTGTGTTCAGTATAAAGTAAATTTGTTGAGTCGTACGAGTGAAACAGAAATACAGGAGGAAGTGTATTGAGATTTTTGTAGAAAACTTCTTCACTCATAATCACAACACTGTATATTATGGCCATGTGTAAAATGTAAATTCTACAACAAATTTTTGACGACGATTTCTACAGGACTGAACTGTGTAGAACAATATGGGTTGTTAGAGAGAGAATATAACATATTTCATATTTTTGAGAAGGTAGTTACACTCAGAATTTATATTTTTTTAGCATTCCTTTTGTAATCCAAAACGTGAACTAATTTTCTATAATTATTTCTATAAATATTGTTAATCGATTAATCGCTCTATTTCTTAGATAAAACATACAGGTATAAGAATAGTTAAGTTTTATGAATAGTTTAAAACAATTTTCAAGAATTTTTCAAGCTGTTTCCTCAAAAATTGATGGATCTATAATTAGTTTATGAAGTTGACTAGCAAAAATTGAAAGGAAAAAGTAATTGTATGGGAGAACAGGAAGAACACATCGTAAGTTTTTTAACGACCTTACTGGCACCTGGCAAGTTCAGAAACCGAAACGAAATTATTCTTCTATTCAATTTGTCGCCGAGGGAAAATACTTTCAGTTTTTTCACACATTTTTTAAATATTTATAATCACTACCTAAAAATTATGCATAGAAAATAACAGCAGATAATTTTCATTATGCGAACTCATTATATATCAATACTCTCAGAAATCGAAAATTTTTTGACAAAAAACAATAAAAGATATTCCATTTCAATGATTATCAAAATTATTCGAAAACTATTATCCTGGATGCGAGCCCAGAATGAAATTCTGCGAAAAGGTCCATTTTATAGTTTTATACGTTAATTCATAACCTAATAGTTTTTCAATATTTATAGTCCTCAATTCAGTTGTCTAATAGGGATTTTACGTGTTTAAATGATGACTATTTGACAATTATCTGCGATTTACCGACCCATACATATTTAGTAAAAAAAATTTACACTAATAAAGTTTTTTCTGGAAGCCAAAAGAGTACAGAAACCGATTATATAGTCTATCACTTACGCTGCTCATAAGAACTAATAATAGTTGACCATGTAGGGTGATAAAGAACTTTTGAAATTCGAAAAGCAAAACTAAACAACCGTTCAGCTGATCATATTCACCCTCTGGATTACTAGGATCAAAAGGATCCTATCTCATGGTACATATCATTTCGTTATGTTTCTATTTCGAGAGTACAGCTACTTTATAATCTATGGCATTTTTGAAGAAAATATTCATCTTACCAGGGTTCATTCAATTGTTTATCTCTAAGTATCTGTATTTATTCAAGGAAATAAGATGATAATGAGATGTTTATACTTTTTTACTAATTTATCTATTCCTATCTATTCATCACTAGTCTTGATAATAAATGGCTGGAATAAGCTAAGCGATAGCAATCAGTTTATCAGAAGATTTCAGAAATACTTTGTTCGCTTACTTCAATTATAGCGTTCCTTTTAGATCCTCAAAATGAAAAATTTCTAATAAATGGAAATAGTTTAAAAAAGCAAGGAAATTCTCTCAAAATATCATATCAATGAATTCGCTATTAGTATATATTATCGAATGAAAGATTTGTAAAATGCATCATTGGAAATCGTTCATATCAGAGAGTAATCATTATCTACAACGATAGATTCCCCTTTGCTTCTTCACCTATGAACTTAAACTATATCCAGCTGTCTATTGTACAAGAATTATCTTGTAATGTTTTTCTAATTTATTTGTACGATTTCTATAACAATAACAATATATCAGTGAACTCTGTTTTAAAACGAAATTCATGAAATAAATCGAGAGTAACTTCGTTCTTGATAATTCGACTATGTAAAAATTCCACTACAACGCCTGAAGCACTAAACATATAGTAAACAATATGAAAACCAAATATAATCTAGGTGAATGATAACTAAGCGATAAGTTTGGTCTTTGGTACTAAACATACTGTAGCTGTTGGGGAACAACCCTGGATCACATAGAAGGATTTAAAATTTAAAACTATATCCTCAAAATTTTCATAATCTATGGCAGTTCAATTATATTTCATTCAGAAGATTTGTGCGATTTACTCATAGAGATGAATTTGACTTTAAATTTGGATACAAATTTTTTTATGTTGAAAAACCCAAAAACAAAAATCACAAACTACAAAAATCAAAGTTGTTCGCCTCTATCGACTGATATACTAAGGCAGAAAGGATCCATATCATATGATTGTGACCTGATTACTTAGTTCAGTTTCGGAAGAATAGTAAACGTGATCCGGGTCCGTGATCGGAATTTTCGAACATTCTGATCACGACCAGGTTCACAGTTTCTGAAAAACTTTAATAAGATAAACTAAATGAGTTTGAAACACAAATCTTTAGTTATATTGCATTTCTACAAATATCTTGTAAATTGATCATAAAGGATACGACATTCTTGAGATAGAAGCATAGGAGTTTTGGAATATGTATACGAGTACTTCCATGAATATCAAATAATTGACCTATATGTATAGATTAGTAGCCATAAACTAAATAAATAAAGTAAATATGAATTAGGCATGTAGAAGCTGGAGTTATTAAAATTTTAGTTATATTGAAAATTTCTACTCCAGTTTGGATCATATTTTTTGAGTCAAACCGTTAAGCATTCACAAAACACTCTATTTAACACTTAGTTTTAGATAACTATAGGACTTTTCGGAAACTGTAACCCGTGTTTAGGTATATCACCTATCAGCTGATTGCGTGTCCTAGCCCAGAACGAGATTTAGATCACATTTGCCAAACGTCGCGTTCAGTTTTCGGTGGGATATTCAAATTTGAAACATGAAGTATATTGAAGGAGAGCAATCGAATGTAGAATAATTTTTATAATGAAACGTTTTTTCGTAACCAGTATCATTATTTAATAGCCAGATCTCGTATAGCTTAGTTCTGTTTACTGAACCAAAACATTCTTGTCCACGTTCTTCAGAAATAATAAGAGCATGTGACAACGCTTTCTTACTTCACGTTGCAATTTTATTAATAGTGATCTGTGATTCCGTCCGTCTCACCAAATCTGTTTGAACAAAAAATAATATACGCATTATTTGCTGCCTAATTTAGCAAAGAATATGATTCTACCATGGGTAAGCGACTAGTATTTCTCGCATAATTGTAGATTGCTGCTTTTCTATCTACCACATCAACTCCAGATTTTGTTGCATTGTAAAAAGTTATGATTAAGGTTTGGCTATAATTTTTTTGACTGATTCTATTTCGTCATCATGGTGCATAATAAAAAACAAGTATTACAGTTTTTGGCATAAAAGACACCAAAGTGTTTTGTTTTTGAAGATCAAACATAGATGAATTCATTAGTAATAATTTGGAAGTAGCTCCTGTTTATTTTTCCTTAGAGTGGCAACAAGCGTCAGCCTATTATCTCGGAACAAAACATCCACGATTATGCAGTTGGTTAACCAATTATCAGTCATAATATTTGTTTCCTATCCAGAAATAGGTTGAATCATTCGTAGGATAATAATCCTTGGGTTAATACTTAGTCGGTAGGGTCCCTGGCGTCCACAAACGCATAAATATTCATACCATACTTGTTCGGTTTAGACGGTATATATTGTTTAAAACTACACCGAACTCTGAATGACACAAATTTTTTGTCTACCGTAAAAAATCCAGAGATGGTGTGATATTGTTGGCAATTTGTTACAAAAGAATTAAATAGCTCTCGTATCGGGGCGTTTGTCATAATTTTTGTGTTCTTTCCTAGTATCATTGTCATTAGTACGAATTACGCGCATTAGAAAACTAAATCGCTGCAATGACATGGTAAGCTAAAACATATCAATCCCAGTACCTACTAGATTCCACAAGTTTCTGTTTTCGATTACCTTTACCACCTACCTGGTGTGGTAAACCAAATAGGCTTCAATTCCTACTTTGTTTTCTAACTTTGCATCTCTAGGTCGGCTCTACTTATCCGATAGAATTGCAACTAAGCTTTCTGCTCATTGTTAGTACCTGCTCCCTTCTCAGCCATATCCCCGCTGCCCTCAACCATATCATCTTCATCTGTATCCTCCTCATCATCTAGAGACCTAAGCTGGCTGAACATGAATTAGCTCTTTCTATAATACGACTCAAGAAGATTTTTCTAGAGAAAATAATTTTCTCATCAAAATAAGCAATATTTCACTTCAAGATAATAAGATTTACTGGACCAGACGTCAAATATTCGTATGTCAGAGTATCACAAAACGGTATAAAGGGTTAATAGCTAGAATAGAAAGGATCACTATTATAGTTCCGAAAAGTCCTTATGTGTCTTCGAAGAAAATAAACAGTTGGTTGGGTATGAATCTGAAGAACGGTTCCTCGTAATTACAGCTCACTTCCTGAAGTTTATGAATAAATCTTCATTCTTCTTAATAAAGTAAGTCTTAGTCATTAGAAATGATTGAAATGCAGTTTTTAGTATGAGAACGATACGTTATCATAAAAATTATCCATGAAAATTATCACCAAATATGATAGGCAACGATTTGCTCCTTATCTGGTTATTTTGGCAAAAGGAACCTGTATATTTCCTCATATATAGATTTCATTAAATAGAGCGTAAAGAAGGAAAATTATTATTTGAATTAGAATAATATTTGTCCAATAAAGAGTTAATAGAAGAAGGAAGTCCGGGCCTACTCAATATCTACATTTACGACAATATTCCTATCTTTTAAAGGAAAGATTTTTTCTTGATAAGCTTTAACAATTTCTGAAGACGGATATATATCATGTAAACATTGTAGGGAAACGAAAACATAAATAAATTTTCTATTATTCTCATCAGTTTGCTTTTTGTGTATGGGGTCTGTGTTGTACGTTTTTTTTATTTTGTACTTTTGGTGATGAGGCTACTTTTCACGAAAATGGAAACGGTGAACTGGAGTAGTTTTCATTATTGCTCCAAAAGCAATTCATAAATAATAAAATATGCTACCGTCAGAGATCACGTCATTGGATTCCATTCCTTTAATAGTCGCTTGAATGGTGCTACATATCTGATTTTTTATGGAATTATTTGCCACACATACTTCTTACACACATACACGGAACAATTAATCGACGGTCCTCATTCAAAGAAATTTTTTCTATTAAGTCAATAGGCAAATAAGCACGAAGTTTGATATAATTCAGCTCTTAATAAGTAGTTATACCATGGTTGTCTGACCTCAACCTGAATATATAACTTATCAATATAGGAGAAGAGCGATCTACATGGTCCACTCAATCACCGAGATTCTTCGGAATTTTTTTTTCACGTATAAAAACGGTGCATACGACAAACCGGTAACATTAGCAAATTAAATAGAGGATATGATGAGAAAAGCTTTTAATAGTATTGATTTGCAAATTTTAGCAAATTCATTTGAAAATCTATCACAAACTTGGTTGGTAAACACCATTAACATTTACTTTGAAATTATTTATGCTAATGCTTAGGAATGTGATGAATTCAGATATAAGAAATGCTCCACAGAAATAAGAGAACATACCGGTTTTAACTTAAAAAAATGTAATTTACTCATTTATTCAATCCTGATCCAAATGCCTTTCCATCCATTTTGTTTTGGGCAACCGGAATATGTGTATGAAATCATTATACTTGTGCTTCGCATAACCCTAGTTGGTTTTATCTATAATATTCAGAAAATCGTAACTTTACTTATTGTCATGTATATAGTAATTTTAAGACTATATTTTTATAAACTGACTACACAAAAGAAATAATCATTAATTTATTATGTATTATCGCACTTAAAACTCACTTTGTATGAAATATTCAAGTAGAATAAATGTTATATATGTTTAATAAATCCATTACGTAAAGCTTGAACCGATAAATATCATATTAAATCCAGGTTATATACGTGAAGTACATAAATAAATTGTTCTCAATTCTGTCGAATCATTTCGACCCAAGTAAATCTTTACCTTTGTCACTTCCATATCCAACGTTCTGTATAACCGGATTTTATGTAGAAAAACTATGAGTATTGAGAAAAAATAACAGTAAAGTACGATTAGTTTGATAAATCTTCAAGAAACGCCAATTGTTAATACTTTGACTTGTTAGACTATTCAACGATTTCCTTGTATTTGTTAGAAATAAATTTGCCATGGTATTCTTCCGTCAGTTTCTAGATAATACAGTAGACACTTTGGAAACATCCATTAAGGCGCATTAGCATGTTATTTCTTATATTCATCAGATCTGAAGCTACATTCCAGTGGGGTTATCAGGGTCACATCTTACGGTCACGGAGCGGCGGCACCCTAGACACTGGCGAAGCCGCCTTCTATTTCTTCTTGTCTTTCTCCTTCTTCTTGTTCTCTTGGGCCGAGCATATCGCACCTGGTGATGATGACACTATTGTGGATTTGAGAGGCGGACATTAATACAAACCGTTTTACTATTTGAACTGGTTTGTATTCGTGAGTAATCGTTTTAGATGCAACGAAATAATTATTCAAGATAATCATTTGGTAAAATAATAATAAAACAGCTTTGGAATTAATTTACATTTGGTACGTATACGAAACATCATTGTTAATGAGGGAAAACGGAATGAAAGAGTATAAATAACAAAGTAAGAAAGGTTATCATTCAAATATCCGGAAAAATATTATTTAGATGGATTTTCAGTTCCTATAACTCAGGAAGATTACAATTTGTTTTCAATATGAAAAACATCAGTGAGGTAAGTGAAAATTGATACATTATCATTTGAGACGAAAGAAAAATGTAATTTGAAGATGTTAAAAGGTCTCTTAGCATGTCAGTTCAGTTTTAACGACAACATAAATGTGTTCCTTTGACACTTATTTTGTTTATAAATCTGTTTATGAACAATGGGAAACTTCCCAGTTAATTTGTTCGATTTGATTAAAACCTATGACTTCACAATACCTGCGCCTACTTTCCGACCTCAATCTGAAGAAATAAGCTGGGAAATATATTTGCGCATGAGTCGAGAGATTCTTACTTAAATTTCAGCCATTTTGGAAGCTTAGAAGTGTGTCGACCTGAAAATGTTTCTAAAAATGGAAAAAATAGAGTATTGAGTCGTTATTAATTATTTAGTGTAATTAATTAAGTGAAATACAAATAAACTATACATTATGTGTGCACTATGCATTATTATTGTCGAATGTAAAATTTTGGCTAGGTTAATTCAAACATGGTCGTATCAGCTTAACTGACAATTAGCGTTCAGGACATCCAAAAACTGTGACGCACTTGATGATCTGTTTAATGCTAGAGAGATAGAAAAGACGTATAAAAAAACGTATTGTCCACATACTAACTGAATAATTTTGTATGAGCTATCTGCGCTTTAACTGCTGCAATTGTTCACCTTGAACCAAAAGCGCATTCGAATGAAGCGTTATCGATGCGGTTTAAGCTAAATGAGTCCGTTTTTGTGCGTAGATTCGTAACTGTAGATGGTTCATGGAACCTTCTTCAAAAAAGGCAAAGACGGTGTCAACTTCCTGAAAACTGATGGTTACCGTTTTTGTGATAATCATGGGATTATGTTCATTGACAATCTTCGAATTTGTTTGACAATAAAAGGAAAGTTCTGAGCATCATCACTTAATACGACAAAAAGAAAAAGGGGAGAGTGTAGAGGAGAGATTCTCATCAGACGAGAACTTTATTGCAAACTTAAAAGCTTATTTTGTGAAGAAAGACGACAAATTTATTTGGAAGGGTTAAAAATGTTGAAGAACCGCTAGAAAGAGTGTATGAACTAAGAAAGAGACTATTTTCACATTTAAAAGGTCAGAAAATTTCCAGATAATTCTCGTATATGAAATTTCATTTATCAATCTTGATCACAGTGTTGTTTCATTCTAGCACTTTTAGCCTTTTGAATATTATTTTTAAAATTTCTTTACATGGGCGAAGAATATATTCATTAAATTGTATCTAATAAATGATCCTTCTCGATAAATCCCTTAAATACATAGTTCATGATACAACCAACCAATAACAATTACGAATTTATCACAGTTATGATGAATAGACGAGTAATTGCTTTTCCGTAGTTCCAACAGTGTATGTTGCGAAAATAACCTCCTCTTGAAGTTTCTAAAAAAATCTGAAAACGTCTCAAATCGCAATGAATCGCTTCAGAGTAGCTCCATGATGAGAAATACGTGAAGCAATGGCATCTCTAACGCCTCTAAGCAGGCTGAAAATACAGAAATGCGTTTGGTAGCAGCCTCCGACATTCTCTGAAGACCCAAAATCCATTATATTCATTTGTAGTGAATACCGCTAGAGCAATCAAACATAATCAATTACTATTTTGTACTCATAACTCAATGTAGTCTTTATAAAACCGCTCTACATCTAGTATAGTATACCGAAATACAAGTAAAAGATCAGTTACGAGTGTTTATTCTGTTTTCTCGGTTTCTGCTTGTATTCGCATTATTTATTTATATGAAAATTGTTAAGAATATTAGGAAGTACATCAGGGAAATTACACCGTAACGTAGGTGGTCGGTTGGTAGTACTGATTCATGTTTGATAGTTGAGTATGGAAATATTATTTGGATTCTAAAGTCATCCTCTAAGCGAAATTTCGTGTGAAGAACTTCAATTTACACCCCCAGAAGTGCGAAACGTGGCCTCTACGGCCATAAATAATTCACTGCCTGTTGAATAAAAAAACAATAATGAAAAAGAATATTAGAAAATTCATGGAAAATGTGTCAATTGTTTTTTTTTATACTAGGATTAAAAATTATAAATGCTCAACAATGTGGAAGACATTCCATGTTAAAGTCAATGTTGAATATTCGTCAGAGTTTTATGTATCGTCCACTAACTGTCAAAATGAAACTGCTACTCAGAAGCACCAACCCACTACAGAAAATTATTAAAAATAATTTAAGAATGGAATGCACTCTTACACAAAAATGCGACATAGAATAACGTTATTCGAAAAAGAGAACTGCTTCTAGTTTCTACTACAAAAGTTTGATGCTTATGTACATACATATATTTAAATAGTTAATTGTCTCTAAATGTCGGATGCCATTAAATATAAAATTCACGAGGTTTGTCTTCCTGCATTGATCCTATTAACAAATTTACAATGTAGTGCTCACAAAAAGCGGTAGTTTCGTTATCATTGATTTACTTGACTTTTTTTAGGGTATCACCTTAAATGTTACGCACATAGTTTTTTTCTTATATACTTTCGTCGGGAAGACTTTTCTTAAAATACTTTTCCATAATAGAATAATGTATTTATAATGTATTTTTTCTCAGGTATATTTTCACAAATATATATAATTCATGATTTTGCATTTTGACTATTTTTAAGGACTCTCTGATTTGAACTATTTACCAGAATGGAAGGAAGGAAAGACTCTTGAAAACTCACCATTTCACAACAGGCTTTATAGAATATTTTTTCACTCATGTATGCAAGCTTAGAATAACTCTGATCCAGGAATTAACCAGGCTCCAGTTTTTCTTAGGTACAATGCAGTTCTCAGTAACAACAATACATTTACCAAAAACCTAAACGCTCATATTTATCGACTAACGGTCACTTGTGAAGTAATGAAGTAATGGATTAAAGACAAAATTACAAGCATCAACCACCACTGTATCTAGTGACAAAATAGTTGGAAATTCCTAATTGACTGCTTGGAATAATTTACCCGGTTAAGCCGGAAAGGATTACAAACTAGACTGTAATGAGTCGCATTGGAACAGCTGCGTTTTTTGAGGAAATGGAAAATTTACATTGAAATTTAGCTCTTTCAACGCAGATTCTCTTAAATATCAATATATGTTCAACTGATAAAATGGCCTAATCTGCAAAATATGCATTCAGCATTGAATCCTGATTTCAAGTAAAATATTATTGTGATGCCTAATTATTTTTCTATTATTCTACTAACTAATATACGAGTATGTTAAAATATTTGAATGGTGGCAAAAATTATCTAGGTTGGACTTATTCCTTCCTCATTTTCATTCAATGAAATAAACACCACAAAATTCACAACAAATTATACCAACGAACCAAAATTGTTACAATGGGTAAATACCTCAACAAATAGTCCTTAATCTCTTGTTACGCATGCAAAAGCACCCTTGAACCCACAACCATCGGCAACCAATAATAGTGTACAGTACGAATACAACAGTCAGCAATTAGTATGAATGTCTTCAACAAGTGAAGATGAACGTAATGAAGAGGAGAATACAATTAAAATACCATGGCAGCAAGTTAGAAGTAGTAAAATGAAGAAGACAGCAAGAACTAGCGAAAGAATGGAAAGAAATACCCCAACAACAAAGAACAGGTTCAGTTCTTTAACAATAGAAAAACATTCAGCTCCAAATGAAAACAAGTCCGAAGTACAGGCAACTAAACCCCCTCCTATCTACGTATATGGAGTAATCAACTACAGCCAAATGATAGAACACATATGCGACTCTTTAGAACAAGAAGAGTACACCACCAAATCCCTGGCTAACAATGTTGTTAGAATATGTTGTAATATCACAGATAATTATAGAAAACTATCCAATTACTTGAAGAATGAAAACATAATACATCACACTTACCAACTAAAAGAAGAACGAGCCTACAGAGTTGTAATCAAATATTTCCATCACTCCTTCAACACGAAAGAAATCGAAGAAGAGCTAAAGAAATCAGGACGCAAAGTGAGAAATATAATAAACGCCAGACACAAATATACCAAGGAACCTATAAATCTATTCTTCGTAGATTTGGAACCAGCAAAAAACAATAAAGACGTGTACAAACTCGTAAAACTTCAAAATACAAACATTAAAATTGAACCACAACACAAAAATAAAAAGAACATAATACATGTACGAGAGCAATACGGCCACTCAAAAACGTACTGTAATAAACCATTTGTATGCGTAAAATGTGGACAAGGCCACAGCACTACAAGCTGTAAGAAAACAAGTGTCACACCAGCTAAATGTGCTCTGTGCGGTGGAGAACACCCTGCCAATTATAAAGGATGCGGACACTACCACAAACTAATTAACAGCAGTCATACAAGCAACCCAGCATTCAAACATACCACCAAATACTAACCAAATATATATATATATATATATATATATATATATATATATATATATATATATATATATATATATATATATATATATATACAAAGAATTTCAAACAAATCATACGCAGAAGCATCCAACAATTACCCACAAAACACCACTGGATCAACAGAGGAGATTAATACATTGACACAGTTTCTCAACGAATTCAAAGCCAACTAATCTAGCAAAATAGCATGGTTTTAAACATCCGTTAAATCTGTTTGCCAATTCATAAGCAGGCTTCTCCAATTTCAGAAAGTTTATTGCATAGCTATCCACTTAGGAACGCAGAGCACGACCTTTACCTAGTTCACGTTCAAAATTAGTTGAGGGCTCAATATTTCACAATGCAAAAAAATGCGCAATCACTTGCCAATTGAAATCAAATTGATATCATCTTTTCACGCATTCCGCAATAATTTGAGGACATATTTACTGCCTTTTACTGTGTAAACGACTTCTGTTCTAATAATAATATTTAATTCCGGGCATGGTACATATTGGTTCAATTTTTGCTATGGACTTATATAAGACTTATAAACTAATTATTACTTATTACTATCACTTATATTTTATTGTAACAATTTTTTGACAATAATGCTTTTTTTTCTCTCTCATCATGACCGTTCAATTAAAGTAGCGTTCTTCCAACGTTTGTTTTTTTAGGCAAAATTATTGCTGCTTCGCTAATGAAGGGAGATCTATTATGAACTTCACATTCTACTAAATCCAACGAGATGATTGTGCAAGAATAATTCGAAACCTATTATCAATTTAGAAAAGATGTTTTCATTAGTCGGCACAGCTGCTCCCAACATTAAGGCCTAGTTCAGAATCGTAGTTGAAATTTGTTGTATATACAGTTACTGTGGCTCACACATTCTAACCAAGCAATCATTCATTCATTCTGTCACTGTCATATTGTCAATATTCGATATATTTTAAGCAAATACAAACCGTTCACATAACCAGCGTCTTTTCCAACCAATTTATTATTGGCCACGAGGATGAAGCATATCGAGTGAACATTCGTTTCATATGTCTTTTGCAAATTTTCAGAGCCCCCGCCTTTGTCTCAGCGACGTATCACTAGTAAAGCATCAACCAAACCGGTTTTCCTCATTATGTTGATCGCCCGACTACCACAATAAATGAAAAAAAGTTTTTAGAGTTCACGAGCTCTTTCAAAGATCTTATTGTTGCCTCACAAACTTAAAATTCTATATCCCCATTTGAAAATTATGTTATCCAAGGAACCGAATTTCTGTTACATTCAGCATTTTGAGAAATATCTAGCTACTAAAAATTTCACTGATCCACCCAAACAAGCGCAGTTACTTAATGCCCCAGTCTGAACGACCCATTTCAACAACCTTTTGGCGTTTAGTGGCCTTATGAGCTAATCAAGCAGTCAGACGTATGCAAACTTGATAATTACAGAAAAATACTTTCACTAAAGCCGAAGGTTTTTGTTTCTCAGCATTACTTTTTGTCAGATTATCATGCTGGCAAAAGTATTCTTTCCAGTGGACCCCGGTATATGAATCTGTACTCCAGAAACTCAAACAGGAAATTTGCAATGATTTAATCTTAGTCCTTTATAACCACAGCTTGCCACTTCATTTAACGACCGATGCCAGTCCTATAGGGGCAGCGGCCATCATCAGTCACAGTGTCGATAACCAGAAAAAGCCTGTTGCATATGTCTTCAGGTCTAATCAAAGCAGAGTCCAACTATAGCCAGCTTGAAAGTGGAGCATTGGCGATGTTTTTGGTATAAGCTGCTTCTATAATTACCTTTAAGTATGACAACTCCAGCTTGTTACAGACAATGAGCCCTGTCAATGATATTTGGCCATAATCATGATCTATCAAAAATGAACTCTGTCCTACTCTTGCGGTGCACAGAATTTGATTACCTCGTGTACTTCAAATCAGGCAATGAAAATATCAATGTGAATTGTCTGTCTAAGGCACCGAATCCACAGAAGGCTACAATAGAGGATTTGGTCATTAATGAGGAAGTTAACCAACTTTATGCAGAGTCAATTGTCCAAATCTTCATGTTACAGCTACTACCATAACGAAGGCAATTCAGGAAGATGCCGATCTACTATACTTAGTGAGAAAAACTGCAGAATAATGCTGGCGATTCTCCTTTCACTATTTCCAATGGAGTGCTGTATAGGATTGAGTTGCATGATACGCATGTAGGAATCACCAAAATGGAACAGCTGGCTGTGCGTTATGTTAATTGGAAAGAGAAAAGTGTCCTGACTGTGCTATGTAAAGAAAGAATCTTCCCAAAGTTGTCTTTTCTTCCTAGGATGTTCCATCCAGCAGCAGCCAGCAACCCCAGAAGAATAACCTTAAAAAGAACAACCGTGGCCTACAACGCAGGAGCTAAAAGGTACTCCTGTGCACCGTTCCATCCGCAACGAAAAAGCTTTTAATTCTACCTTCACTTTAGTTGGGGAGATTTACAGTTACTGCGACACTTCTGATTCTTATTAAGTAATCATACATTCATTCATTCTGTCTCTGTCATATTATTATTATTATTATTCGATATATTTTCAGAAAACTTACAAATAACCAGCGTCTTTTCTAATCAATTGACTCTAACAAAAGTGTTGTTAGATTTTCAAGTATTTTAATTTTAAAACATACAATGTCGTTGAGAGAAAATTTTGAAATTTCAGCTTTGCGGGCCACTTTCCACCAGTCGACCGCAGTCGACACATTGGCCACTTCGAATATATACAATATTCACTATAAGTTTCGACCTAATTAAAATTTAGAAAAATGAGAATGAAATTTGGAAGGTACAAAGAAATATCAAAATTCATCTGAACCTACCTACAAATATGAATACTAGTATTGGTGCTTTTTCTGGAGTTATTTTTCTCAAACCACAAATCAGAATAATTTTTGTTTCCAATTTTTGAAATATAATTCAACTTGAATCCACAAAATTTTGATATTTTTTATTACTCGCTATATTATTATTATTACTAGCTGCAATAAACTGTCACCTGTTATTTTTCTAATAAAATGTTCATTTGAATAACAATTATCTCCATTTAACAAATTCAGTGATGTTGAAAGATAACATAATTGTCGAGAAGACTTGTTATTACCAAAATTACTCATTTACTAATAAGAAATTTTCTGCTCATTCAATTTATCCCGATAATTGAACCATGTGCAGATTTTCTTCAAAACATCTAAGCATTAACATGCTAGAGACTGAAGCAAAATTTTCAACATGCACACTCTCACATTTTTACATTATACGTAGTTACCTAATGAACCGACGCTGTCTCAATGATTGATACATCTCAGCTAGTACTTAAATTAATTTTGAGAGGCATTAAATTCAACATTGTCTAAAGTCAGCAAATTTATCACATTTCCCACACAGTTATCACCGACAATCATATATTAAAATTCCAATGAAAATCAGAATATAAAAAACCTTTTATAATTCAAATTACAGTTTAACGTGCATATCCTGACATTCCCATTCGAACGCCGTAGACTAAAAATATTCTTTCCTCCGGTAGCCGGACGAAGTGACACGACACAAGGGCCAGGAGAGGGCCGGTCAGTTCCGGTGGAGATTGGACACGACCATTGAGAAGAACCGGCCACTGTGACGGAACTTCCGCCGTTCTGGACAGGTATATACCTTTCTCTTCTCGTCTTCTGAGTGCTGCAGTAGGCCTTGTTGCCAATTATTATGCACTATACATGTCTTTTTGAACATATAGTTTAAAACAAAATTTTATCTTATATTCATAATTGAAATGTTATTTATTATTTTCAAAATGTTTTAATAGAACTTGTAGCATGTATATGTAAATGATTTAAAATTTTTCGAAATATTTCACTCAAAGGTATGATTCTATTCCAAACCCAGTCAATAAATTATATCAATAATATACAAAAGTGATGTTGTTACAGATAATTCATGCATTGCATGTTATGGTCAGTCCAAGGATATTTGTACTATGCGTTTTATATGTTACAGAAGTATGTTTGAGAATGTGATTAGAAAAGAATATTGATTTGAACGGCGCTACTTTTATGATACAGTTGTAAGAGGGGATGTTTTTTACTATGGCTGCTTTAATCCTTCTTGGGAAATTAGGAATAGTAGTTGAATTGGTATAGTTGTATACTATATATATACTTGTTGTATACTATATATATAGTGTTAGTATGTGAATCAGGATGTCATGTACACTGCGACCCAAAGAATCTATTGTGTCTTTTTCTTGCCGTGCCACTATGGATCCTCACTGTTCACAGCAGATCTATAAATTCTGCTCGTCTTAAAAAGTTTAGATTGTGGAATCTCTGAACACACTGTTTACACTACACCAACACTCACAATTACACTCTTTGACGCGCGTTTCGGTGATCTTAAGAAGGAGGTGAGCTATTGTGCACAACGAGCAATTGTGCGCAATATAATCCTCGTTTAAATATTACGGAAGTTAACAATCGATGTATGAAGTACAGCGTTGACTCGGAATCAATTCTAATACAGTTACTTCAAGAATGGTCTAACGCACATAATGGTGATTGATTATAATTTTGGCGATATCTGATCTTAGAAGCTAACCTGCCTGTTCAACCTTGCTTGGTCATAATAAGTGAACGTTTAGGCATCTTTTGAAGTGAATCAAATTATGATGGGTCGATTTTTTGTTTCTGTTTTGACAAGTTTTTGCCAGATATGTGCTGCGGGGAAAATGTGCATGGTTCCTGGGTATAGTATTTTATCGCTTAATGCTGATTAATATTCCGCTTGTGAAGATTAGCGTATTTTCCAATGTAATCCTATTGAAGTTTTCGTTCGATATGTCACAGAGCATAAAACTGGGGCACAGTAATTATATTAGAAAAATACGACCTCACTTGTTATAGAAGATAGTTTTGCTCCATTACGATGAAGGTACTCATTCACACTAAGTTGCTTTATTCACCTCACTTTACTTTTAGTTCTCAAACTGAAAAATAGCTTATGGAGAGCCATTTCAACCAATTGAAATGAATAATTGCGGAAATAAACTATTTTGCGGAATTAAAGAAAGATTACGTTTCACATTGTTTGGAAAAAATTTGGAAAGTTCGAAAAAATGTGTGAGTTTACGAAGAAACTATGAGTATGAAAAAATGAAGTATCATCTCACAGTTTAGTAACTTTGATACTAATAATAAATTTCGAAAATATGGTTTTTTTCACTATTTTTTTATTTAAAACTTGATTTTGATCTTCAATTATATGATATATAATTAGTTATATATTAACATTTTGTTAATGAAATTAACATTAAAATGAAATGAACTAATTCAGTCATTCAAACCATGATTGAAAAATTCATTATGTATTACTTGAATATCGCTCCTCGAAACTCTTGAAGATCGTTTTTTTAATAGCATAACACTCGGAAGTCGGGACATAAAGTTCTGCTTCTCTATCATGTTTCATTTCATTCATTAACTCTTGTCACCTTGGAATTAATTCTTTCGCTTGCAGTATGAGCTACAAAATCGTTTCTCTACATATCTTTCAATTTTATGGAATATCACGTTCTTAAAATATTTAAAGTATTTAATGAGTTGGAAAAGTGTAAATTATAGTATTCTAAGTATTGAGAATGCTAAAAAATGTAAAAAAACCTGTGTGATGCTTAACAATTTATTTCTGACTGTTTGTGCTAAACAAAACAAGATTTACGAAATGAGTTCACGTGATCGTGATGCCGGTAGAAAATTTGAGTTCAAAAAGCAAACGAACTATCAAAAGAAAGCGGGTAAAAGAAAATCTACGTGGATCTTTACATGAATATATAAAAATTTTATTAACTGAAAGTGACTCGAATCCAGATCCAGCTAAAAACATTTCTTCCACATCACCATGGGTGCCGCCGCCATCATTAAGTAAAAACAGTGAGGATATGATGAATTAACTACATAATTGTCCCTTAGGTCCCCAGTGTCAACGCTATCCAGTCAATAATACGAATCTGAGCCCGTATCTATGTCTTTAACCATGACTACTGCAATGGAAATCTGATTCCTCGAAATGACCCCGGATTGTGATCCATAACAAATGATGTAGACCGAAGGTCCAATGCGGATTAAAGTTGATATGTAAATGAGAAATGACGGCGATTCAATGATATAATTATAATAAGATATTAGATACCGGTGTAAAGCTTGAAAGGTGCAGGATGACTCAACCACAAATAAAGGATGTCGCTTACTGCTTTCCATGTGGAATATTTAGGTTAGGAAATACAAAAAATGGATCAAGTGAAAGAGTGGGTGAGTGGAAAAACAAGGGGATTACCTAAATTCTCACGAATCTAGATGACAGCACAAAGATAGATAATCATTTGAAAAGCTGTTACACCATCGACTTCTTGGCCCAGACATAAATTGATCAAGAGGGATATTTTAGAAAGATTTCTCACAATTATGAACTTTTAACATCTCACAATTCAACTTTCAGGGATTATAAAGAGAAGTTAACATCTTAGACTTAGATTCGAGTGTGACAAGTGGCAACTTCATAGATTTGGTAAAGTTTATAGCCCGATTTGATCCCGTGTTGAGACTTCACCTCAAACAAATGAAATGAAGAATAAGACAATTAATGGCCACTATATCGGAAACAATATGTTTAAAAAATAATAAATAATAAATATTACTCGATTATTCTTGATTGTACTCGCGACGTTTCTCGTGCTGAGCAACTTTCAACTATTATACGATTTCTTAATACAGTTGAAATTGAAAAACATTTCATTGGTTTCTTAGTCGATGAACGGACCACAGCTAAGAATTTGACCAATTATATAATCACAGAATTAGAACAGTCATATGGTATAACATTAATACAGAAATAAGTTTTATAAGTAAAATGTGACAATGTGAAAACATGCACTTAGATGTGGCTATACAACACCTAGAGGCATTTACAAATCTCACAAACAGTGAGAATATTGACAGACAGTTCAAAGAAGTCAGAAGACGACGTAAAAAAGGGCCTTTTGATTATGAAGGGGAAAATGAAGCTTATTAATTGCATGCGGAAGAAATTTTCCAAATAAACTATTTTTATGTCATGGTCGACAAAGTGCGCGCAAGCTGTCATCCTAAGTTTAAGACTCTTAAACATCAAGAGAGCATGTTTGTTTCCATGTATATGTATGATATAAGAAAATTTAAGAAATTAGTGATATTGAACTTTTGAAGCAGCGAATATCTATGACAGTAGGAGAATCATTTGATATTGATCGACATGAATTGTACGAAAAAACGTCGACATTATCTTGATGCTAGAATACATAATAGAAAAAAAATTAACTGAAGTTTACCCCACTATCGAAATAGACCCAAGAATTATTGCTACCACACTTGTTACAGATGCGTTTTTCGAGGTTTAAAATTAATAAAACATATCTGAGGAAATCGATAACACAAGGAAGGTTTACTGTCCTTGATATTCTTTCAATCGTGAATGACGTAGCTCATTCGCTAGATTACTGTGCTTTAATTGAAGATTAAACAAGACCTACTTTCACATCATATACTACAATCAAGTTATACTGGACTAGACTGAACTGGAACAACCAAAACTTCGATTTAAATTGGAGCAAAAAATATTTATTGTAATAATACGTGAAAGTAGAAGATGTATAGCTGATGCTATTCTTCTTACAATCTTCCTCCAATTTCCAGCTTATTCCTATGTATTATTACCTATCAGTTAACTTTTATGTGAAATTGAGTACTTGCAGAGAAAATAAAAGTTAGAAAACGTTTTTCGACTTTCCATTTAAAATTATTTTCAGAAATTTTTTTTACAAAAAAATAGATTCCAAATACAGAGGAGTTGTTAGATTGTTAGAAGATTCTTTTGAGCCAAACAAATTTCCTAGGGATACTGGAAGAATTCTATGACGTGGCAAATATATCTCTAGTTTCAGTTATTTGGTTTTCTTTTCAGAATTGAACGTACTGAATAAGAAAAGCTTAAAAATGTTTTTATTCATCTATTTGATACAAAAATATGTGAGATTTAGATTGTGGCTATGTAAGGAACAGCCTATTAAAATCAGAACTTGTTGCACACAGTATAATTTTGTTATAAAATTAGTCATGAAGCTCAAATCGATAAACAAGAGATCAATAGATCCATAGGAATCTATTAACCTCATTAATATTAACTAAGCTAGAGTTTTTGGAACCATTGGTGATATTCATACTTACACATTGTTTACACTACCACTACATCAACACTCACAATTACACGTCCGACGCGCGTTTCTATAATCAAGTTAACGTATTCATACAGTGTAAATATGAGTGTTGGTGTAGTGGTAGTGTAAATAGTGTATTCAGTAGTCATTAGTATTTTTATAGGTTTTGTATCAAAATATGAGTTGTAGACACCGATAATTTAATAAGTGATAACTAGGAATGTACCTGTAAATTTTATTTTTCAGAATAATAAATAATCTGCTTAGGGATTTTCTTTCTTATATTGTTAAGAACAAAACTATTTTACAATTGATCTTTTCCTTCCATATACTTACTATTTCACAAAATATAATATTTTGCGAAATGCTGTTAACGTAAACATTATTTGGTTTTAATCGATATTTGCAATCAATAGAAATTTTGATGTGGTTGACAATGGCAACGGTGTTATAAATCTGTGTAGTTGTAAGTCACGCTTTTTTCTTCCTTATTATTTTAGTAGGTTAATTGAATTAAATCCGTCTGGAAGAAAGCGCAAGGTGATTAATTACCAACTGATTTTTATTAATTATAACAAGACTTGTCTATATTAATGAATGAATGGAATAATTAAAACCGTTCTACTTATCAACACGAGAATTGAATTCGATTACGTTATTGTATACCTAATGGTCCTATCAATTTTTTATCCACTTAGCAAAATTTCAAAGGAAAAAATATATAATGTAAGTAACATATTGATAGAAATATTGTGATTACGAGAAATAACTCAAAGTTATGGATGCAGAAGTAGTAGTAGTATTATTTCAAACTATAATCACCTTTTTGAGTCACCCTAATTTACTTAAATTATAATTTTGTCGTACACTATAAAAATTATAAGATAGTTACGTTAACTCAATGAATTGATAAAAAGTCCACTTCCGCTTAACGTGTGAGATAAGAAATTTTTTGGTTGGTATGAGGTGACTTGACTTAGAACCAATACTATTGATTTTGTCGACCTAAGCTTTCGACGTTTTTTCAAGATAAATTCCAAAATAACGAGTTTTAATCCCAATTTCTAACCCGTTCAATTGAAATAAATGTTGACAATTATCTCCAATATAAATAATATCCAAAGGTTTATCCCTACTATTAGCGGTCAAGACTAAATAGATAAGGAAGTATAGCAAAATATTTCTGACTTTTTTAATACACTTAACTTTCAATAACCACGCGGGCGTACATAGATTTACGGTAAAATGCACAACAGGACACTATTGGTTGTGATAAAATATATTTATGATGATGAGGTACTATATCATGCCTATTAGTATATATATTCTATTTACAGCTCTTACCTTGGCTTCAAAATGCAGTATATTAAACTCTGTAGGTTTCAGGTGGCATTAATATATGTCAAACAAAAAACTGTTGAAAGTTTATTATTATTTTCCTATACTACAATCGTGGTTTGTACTGTGAATTATGATCTATAGGGGAAGTTGTTTTATCGTTGAAATAAACAGTGATACTGAACCAGAAGAATTTGGAAGCTGATTTATCACGGTAAATTTCCCCACTAGTGACGATAAATGACATAATGTGCGAAGAAGTCATTGTGACTAATAATTTTAAATGGAATGAATAGAAAAAACTATTCAATGTTTTTGTTTATTTATAGTAAATGAAAATTGCTCCAAGCGAGCTCTATTAACTCATTGACTGTGAAATATTGGTTGCCTCGCTATCGGACAGATTGATGATCTCATATTTGCAATAGGTCCTCTAGATTGAATTTGACACATTTATTCATTGCATAAATCTCTGCTTGGTGTGTTGCCCAGGTTTTCAGAGTGTTTCTATTCCAGTTCTGTTTGCTACTATAGATCCGTTCGTATACTATCGTAAAGTAGTTTTTCTGTTCATTTCTTGTATGGTATTATGATCCCATTAACTTCGACAGCTTAGTATTGAGGTAAATTTTTTGCCAAGCTCTCCAGTACTATGTGGTGAGATTTAAAATCACTTCTATTGCAGCTGTTGGGGACGATTTCATCGCCCTCGTTGCACATATGCAAGCCAGTCTTTGTACCTCCTCCGAGAGATTTTTTCGCGCGGTAGACTAGTTCTAATTTCCTAAATCACTTCCCCATATGTGATGATTGGTATCACAAGTGATGTGTACACAGTAGGATCTTTGGGCTACAATGTCATCTTGTATTGACTTTGCCCTTTGTCAAGATCTTGTGAAGTCTTAAATCCGCAGGTGTAGAGTCAACTCTCATATTTTTTGAAGCTTTGTCACTTTGCTTTTTTAATTTATTCATTGTAGGCAGTGTGCTTCTTGGTGTAGCTCTGCCAGTCTCCGGAACACTTTGTTCTTTTAAAGAGATCCTTTGTTTCGGTTGTTAACTTGGGCAAATGATAATTCCACCAGGTAGTATCGTTGCCTTTTGCTTTTTTGTATGGGGCTGTCCAATTTGTGCGCATAGAGTATGACCTCATTTACTTCTTTGAGATCTTGCTCCAGATTCAGTTAGTGTCTAGTCTTTATGGCCTGGATGCGCATCATACTGTATAATGGTATTCTATGTACTCCAATTGGATTCCTGCTGAGTCTGGCTAAGTAAAATCGGTCTCTAATCTAACCATGATTATTTTATGATCAGAAAGAATCGGCTCATTCAATACCCTCTAGTTTTTACACGTTTTTTTAGGTTCGATGTACTTAATGTTATGTAATAAAACTTCTTCGCTTACTCTTGTTACAAATATTAGTGTGTTCCCTTCATTGTAAATAAGGGTTCTTAGTTAAAATATATTCTGAGAGTTGCTCACCTCTAACAATTTTTTGACATTTTTTCTTGTATTTCTATGCTCTAGTTTATACGAGGTTTTGGTGAGAAATTATGAAAGGCAAAGGTGATTTTTGTCGTTTCCCAATATAGTGTCGCTACTTATATCATGTATATAAAGCTGGCAAACCATCAGCGCTTATGTTTTTTCTTTCAAATTAAAAACCAAGAATATTGTATATTACAAGTTATTGCAATAGGATATATGAATAACTTTGAGAATAGTATTTTTTTAAATTTTGTCATAAATTAATATATTTCAGGAAATTGGAAAATATGGCGGTACGAAGTTCACCAGATCAGTTACTATATATAGGAATCTCACTAAAAAATAGAAAGGTGAACAAACTATGAAATACTTAATTTTACTCCAAGACGTCTGAAATAAAATTGTCCTCTTTCAAACTATTTCACATATTGAGATGTACAATATTACACCGGAAGAAGTTCATCCAAATGAAAAAGAATATATATCCGGTTTGAGTATGAGATTCAAAAACGGCATATATAATAAAAAAAAATTGCATCTATTCAAGTACTCCATTTTCTTCTTAGATTGTTACAACAGACATCAAAGAGCTGTTCGGTCTAATAATAATATACTTTACATGTTAGTCATGCAATTTGCTTTAAATACCTAAATTGGTGAAGTTCAATCAGGTGAACATAGTTGACTCTAACGAGGTAACTTTGCCGCTTATCCTTTTTAGTTCACAAAGTAATTTTCCGACGCTATAGATATTTTTATTTTTAGCCAAACTCTACACAATTTTCGTTATAATTTGCAATGATGCTAATAGGATACATTCAATTCTGTCCTAAGGGTGTGATTTTATCAATAAATATTTCCAAAAATGCAATGTTGCATTTTGGGAGAAGCATTTAAATGTTGATTTTCAATATTCACTTCTTTGTAACATTTCCAGATTTTTAGAAAATGGAGATTGCCAATTTAACGTCTACTCAAACTTTTCAATGTTTTTATGTCAGTACGTTTATCTCTATTAGAAATTATTAGTGAGTTGCCAAATTTTTTGGTTGAACTATGTGAAGAATTTTTCACTATCTACGAAAGCGAATAGCCTCCATATATGAGATGCAATAGAATAAAATCTACCGTTACATATATATCTCACCATCACACCTCCTAAAAACGCGAAAGGACAATGGAGGACCGAAGTACATTGATTTCGTTCAAAAAAAAAAATGATTTCTCAGCGATATTTATCGACTGTTTGCAGTACAAAATACGCCAACGTTTCAAAAGAATGTTACAGAAATCTCCCTCTAATAAAGGTAAAAGAATAACTATTCTACATGCGGGGTTAAAAGAGCGCTGGGTACCAGAATGTTCATTTTTAGCATCCAAAAATATTTTGAATTCTATCCTGCCATACAAACAAGGTAGTGTTCGAAGATTGGTTTCAAAATAAAGTAATATCATCGAGTAGCTCTATTGTGATGCATACCAGATTCCAGTAATATAAAAAGTAAAATAGTGGACTCCTTTTACGAACGTGACAGAAGTTTGTGACAAAATTGCAGAGGAATCAAGTCATTAAGTAATTCGGCTTCAGCCACATTTTTGTATTTTTAATCCGAGTTGATATGACATAACTTTAAGTCAGTAGTGTAATCAATTTGAAAAGAACGGGATAAAGAGTTAAAAATGTAACCGCTGAATACTGGAGAAACTGTATTTAACACGTGGAAAAAATTGAGAATTCATATAATGTATGTATACAAATATAAATAGTTTAGAACTCTTATTATTGATTTGTAAGTTACTAGCGATAGCGAAATTGAAAAAAATTATATATATATATATATATATATATATATATATATATATATATAAAGATTTTAAAAGAATGATAAATTTTGACATTTCGACTTTTCTTTAAGTCTTTATTAATATATGATATTGACACTGACAATTTGCTTATTTAAATTGATCTATAGATCACCTTTGTCATGAATATCAAACTAAGGATAAACTTTGTTCCAATAAGAAAAATTAATACGATAAATGAAAGTAGAACTGCATTAACGAACCATGAGATATCAAAAAAACATAAATTCAATGATTGCCGCTATATATTTAAGATGTGGGAACCAAAGGAAAAATTTTTCTCATTGGAACAAAGTTCTAAGTTGATTTTATCCTTATTTTGATATTCATGATGAAGGTGATCTATAGATCAATATAAGTAAGCAAATTGTCAGTGTCAATACCATATTTTGATAAAGAATTAAAGAAAAGTCGAAATGTCAAAATTTATCATTTTGTTAAATTTCTCTATCGCTAGTAACTTGCAAATCAATAATAAGAGTCAATAATTGTCTACGACCGATCAAATTAATATTTCAAACCCAACAATGATACAATAATATAGACCAAATATACCCTGTATTAAATTGAGTCCTATAAAATAGGAAAAAAGGAAAATATCAGGTATAGTGTCTTCCCAATAAATAGCCATAAATTTACGACTTTGTGTTTTATCGAATTTTATAGTTCAGTTGCACTTTATAAGATTGTGTAAAAAATATTATATAAAGTGTATTTATTTTTAATAATAGACATTTCAAAACTATTGAATTCACAGAAATTAATCGATTTTTGAATTAGATAATAGTTTCACATACAGGGTGTTTCAAATTAGGTGCACACTATTGCTAATTTTTTTAATATAGATACGAACTCGGTTAAATTAGCAAAGTAGTGATATTTTTCACTCTAATTAATATGGTGAAAACAGAAAAACAATTGCTTATACCATTTTCGAGTAAATAAGAAAAATAGAATATTTTTTTATGGAACACCCTGTATATTTCTGGCTCAAACTTCTCCAAATTATTCACAAAATATAGAAGCTCTTATACAGCATTAGTGTATATCTAAAAATAACCAAGATATTAGCCTATTCATCTCTTTAACAAGTTTGCTGTGGATATTCGTTTTTTTAACAAGTTAGCTGAGATAAAACTAAAGTATAATCCAAATATTTTATTACAGTATAAAAAAACAAATACAAATTAGATTAGATATGCAAAAATTTCGCCGTTTTGTTTAATACTTCTGAGTATTCTTTAGTACACGTTGCATAGCTATTAACACGTTTCTGCCGTCGATGGATGCTATAATGTGTCTGATACTATTTTGAAATTCGGCCAGATTCGTATATCTTCTTTTATAGACCTCGTTCTTGACATAACCCTAAAAGTAACAGTCTAGCGAACTTATGTCAGGAGATGTAGGAGGCCAACGTGTAGGACGGACCATTTATAGCAATCCATCTATCTTGAAAAAGTTTTTCCAACAATATTCTGACTTCGCGTACCTGATGGGGAGGAGCTCCATTTTGTTGAAAATAAATTTGGTTACGTGCTTCTAAATTGAGATCATCCAAATATACTTTCAGTACCTCTGATAGCATATCAACATATCTCCTGCCTGTCAAAGTACCTTCATAAAAAACTGGCCCAACTATTTTGCTGCCAATTAAACCACACCATACATTAATACTGAATTGTCTTTGCGGATTTCTTGGATGAGCGATAAATAAATTTTCTCGAAACCAATAGTGCATATTCTGACGATTAAACATACCCCTATTTGAAAAATTTGCTTCGTCGGTCCATAAAATGGATTTTAAAAAATTCTGCTTACACAGATTTACAAACCATTGAGAAAATATCAATCTTTTTTCATTACCACCGGGTAGTAATATTTGCACTTGTCGGTAGGGCACAAACTTAAATTTTGTGAGAATTCTCCAAAATGTAGATAGTTGAATCGTTTTTGTACGCTTCAAAATATGCCAACACATTTATTTCTACTACTGAATAACTCGTGAATCTTCTTTCTTATATAGTCTTCATCTTATCTGAGTCTTGTTGGTTTATGGTTTTGAAGACGAATGCAATATGATCTTAATATATTAAATATATATAAACGAAATATTCAAACTTTACGTCCCTTTGTACAATTTTTACTTTGTGAAGGTTCTCTCTCCCTCTCTTTCTCTCTTTTTCCACAAAGCACGACTATAACTTTTCTAAGATTCAACTTTTATTCTTTCCCTTTTTCTTTGAGAAAAATATCATTTTGAACTTGATTTAGAATTACTTATTATGCCTAGATTCCTAGATATTAATTGCTTAAGGAAGCAATATTATACTTACTTGATTTGGTTGAAAAATTAGTATTTTGAACATCCAACAATCAATTCAAATAGCATGTTAATATACTTTAAAATAACAGAGGAACTTAAGTAAAAATTACCAAACTTATAAATAAACAGATCAAGAATATTGAAATAAAATTCATATGAGTTATCTATCATTTCAAAAATCAAAATTCTCGCCATTTTTATTTAACTCCTATTGCAAATTAACTTTACTATTTTTATTTGTTTTTTTAAGACTAATTTTCCGTCAAAAGATACCTATAATTAAGATGATTTTACAAGTAAAACGTAGTTCTAAGAAGTGAAAATTTGAAGAAATTTATCAAGAATAATAAAAACATGTGTTAATGAAATAGCTCCAGATATTTTAAAATCGGTACTTTCCTATTTACTGTGATATAAAACGTACGAAATTACTTTCAAACGCATACACAATAAATTATTTGTGAAAGTTACTTTATTGTTTCTGTTTAACGAATTGTTTGCTTAGGTGAATTATAGTTATTGTAATCTGACAAACTAACACCTCCTCAAATGAAATTATTGTTAGAATTGTGCTTATTATCTTGCTGGCCATTTTAATGGTCTTGCATTCCTATAAACAAATGTCAACATACTTTGATTAGAAGAAGAACTAGATTTGTACCAACCGTCAACATACGAATTGAATAAAGGAATAAGATTATGCAATTATTCAACCACTCTTATTATTGGTATGATATAGTGAAGTAATATTAATAATTAACAAGTTTTAATTAAGAAAATATATGAAAATGGTAAAAGCAACTGCTATATCATGATATATTGATTTGTTGGAACTCACCATATACTCGTATTTTACCTACAAAATCAAAATTGGACATTATACTATTTTCTCTCTGGTGAAGAGTCGACTATGCAAGTGATTTACCAAGAATGCCCAGGACTTTATTAATACTTGTCGATGACCTCTTCGCAGGAAATGGTGGTGGGTGGTGGTGCGTCCTTTTTATACAAATCGTTTCAAGGTTTATTAAAAAAACTATTAAAATGAATTCTAGTTACACTGTGGCATTTTATGCTCGTCGCAAGTCTTAAATGCAATTTTTTATTTGTCGTTAACGACTTAATCATTGATTTCAACAAGGCAATCTCATTAATATGGGTTGCCGCGAGGTCCCATGTCATTATCCTAGCGAAATGTAGACCAGAAGTACCAATTTCAAGGATTCGAGATCTAACGGTAATCTAGATTCAAAACTGCTTCGGTACGAGCACGTGCCTTCGTTTGTACATAAAACCTTTCACTTAAAATCTGGATATACATATACGAAGCCATTATGTGGTGGTATTGTACGAAGAAAGTGGATACTAGAGCTCAGCAACTCGCGTGTCTTAGTATCCCAGGGTGCAGCCGTAGGGACCGACCCGAAAAGGACCATTGAATTGTGAATGTGAATAAAATTAAAACGGAAAACTAACTTGATATTTGTATGAAAGATTCATGCACTTAATTGAATTGTGTGGCGTTAGTATTTAGATAGATTCAAATTATATCTCTTTATATTGACTCTGGACAGATTATATCGTAAAATTTTTATGGGGGACCATAGGATGATGTGTTTTTTTAATTTGTGATAAAAATATTGTCTATCATATAAGATAGCCGCACTCGCAATTATGAATGATTATGATTTAGAAACTAGACGTTTGCTTAGCAATTTTAATTTTCACTAGTACACGCATGTTCATATGAAGATAGAAGTTAAGAAAGAAAAAGTGAGTTAAAATTAGGAAATGAGTGAAAAAACTGATTGTACTACGTAGTTATTGTGGCCGGGTATAACTTAACTGCGCACTCTTTACGGACGAGCATTTGATTTGAATTTTCCTTCACAGTCATAGCAATATTAAACGTTTGAAAGTTCTTGGGTATAAAATTACCTGCTACAGAAGCTAAAATTTTTGAACTGGAGAGATTAGGAATAAACACGGACAAAATAACATATGATTTCAATAGGTTTGTTAGTTTTTGATAGCAGTTGTTTTGTAAAAAAAAAGAATAGATAGTAGCTCTGAAATAGACAAATTCTGTGGAATTTCACTATAGGAATTTTCAGAAACTATGATTGAGTTTACCCGATCATGATCTGATTGTACGAAAACCAGAAATGGTTTTGGAATGTTCGGAAATTGATCGAGTTAATCTAATCATAGTCATCTGATGGGTTCTTTTCTACCTGGTAGACTGGTGGCTAAATGCGATCGGTTGACGGGTTGTTTTATTTGTCTATCGTTTGTTGAACTAAAAATTATTCATTACCCTTAAATGGCTAACTACTATTAATTTTCTTGAGCAGCGTCATTGAATTGTTAGTGGGGTTTGCGAATTCTATACCATTTAGCATTTCAGCATAAAAATAGCGTATATGAAGTTAAATGCAAAATCCGTGTGAAAATGCACAATGAAGTAATCAAAATAAAAGTTGTAGATTATGTTCTAAATTTTCCACCGAAAATTGAACGCGACGTTTGAAACAAACAAATAGTCTAATACTTCGAAGTCTAAGGCGTAAAATGAATATAGAAATACACTTCTCCCAGCGATGTTCAATAAGTTCGATACCCTTTTTATAATAAAAATCGTCAAGCTCTTCAAAATAGCTATTAACTGCTAAAAATACCTATTCATGTTTGGTTAGAAAATTATCCCAGGGGGCTAAATTTGGCCAATAAGTGCATGCGATAGCAATTGAAACTTTAATTCATTAAATTTGGCCAATGCAATAACTGTTACATTGTCTTGCTGCAATAAGAGCGCATAATACTCGCCGTTGATGGTTTTTCTTTTTTCGAGACAGTCAATGAAAATTATCGAACGTGCATCCCACAAAACCAACGCCATGACCTTACCTGCAGATAAAACGCTATTTGCCTCATTTGGAGTTGGTTCTCCCTTTTTAGTCTATTGTTTTGATTATTATTTTTTTGTTTCGGGTGCAAAGTGATGTGAGCAAACGCGGTACCCATCTTGCGCACTACTTTCTCATATCGAAATTTTTAGTTAATATAAGATTTTCCGCACTTTGAGAAATGCCCACTATGTCAGCTAGTTCGCGCACTTTCAGTAGACGTTCATCCAGTACGGCTATGTGAATTTTCTTCAATATTTTTGGAGTAGTCACTTCATTTGGTCGACCACTGCGATGCTGGTGTTTGCAGGTCGTACGGCCCTGTTTAAAATCTCCTATCCAATATTTTACTGTTGATAACGAAGGAGCATTCTCACCCATAGTAGAATCTAGTTCAGCTGTTAACGCCTTTCAAATAAAAGTATTGTATCACATAACAATGACCAGTTTTTTCCATGTTTGCATATTCACTGAAAACATTCAGATGGCGGTCAAACAAATACTTAACAAAGTGGCGCTTTCGAACTAGGAATATATACTGTATAGATTGTATACTTTCTAATACAATGATTTATTTCAAAGCAGGTACAGTCATCTCAAGATCAGACCAGGTACTTCTGGGATCATCCTTGTATTCTAAGATAGTGGGAATAATTTTTATTGAAATTCAGCACAATTAATTAAAATAAATTCCAATAGTTAGCATTTTGATCATATGAACAAAGGTCTAATTCTAACATGATTCAAAATTTCATATAATTTCTCGTATTAAAAATATATGGCTTGGAACGTTATCTAACTACTATTCTTATGAAACCCACGATTCTAATTAGCTGATTCGTTTCCCATTTCGATCACCATCACTTTTGATATTGGAAAATACCTATTATTTTTTTACATCGTCAGCGAACTATGGCGCCTCATTCACATATTCCATTCGAGGATGCAGAATTCATTTCTATTTATTTTTTATTGGTCTTCATACTATAGCACAAATATTTAATCTTGATACTATTAAGTTTGGAATTGAATCTCTCGATATAAATTGAATATCCTTGTAAATATACTTTTTTCTGCTCATTGACGTGTGAATGTGGGAAATTGAATGAATTAATAGCTATGTGGAAGGAGGAGAGAATAGTGTTGGAAAACTTAATTACGTTTCTTATTCTTCATCATTTTAGATGTACCTACTGAAATTGTTAACATAAATTAACTTATAGAGTTATAGAAAATTATTCTATAAAGGAATCAAAGTTACATAAAAGTTGTGTGATTACTAAATTTTGTTAAAATTTTGTCATGAATTTAATTCCTGTTTTCTCCGTTTTTCTTCACTATATGCATTATTCACTTCAACTGCCTGATCTTATTATTATTTCTTTTATTTTAATTTGGGCAATTCTCCTGGAGCTACTATTTTAGTAATTCTAATTACTTCTAATTAATTTACTAATGGATTCAATTCTATCGTTTACCATTTTCAATTTCTCCATTCAACGTTTTAGTGCTACTTCCATGTATTCAACTCAATCACTCTATACCCTGTTCTCACTTTGGAATTGGATTTTAATTTAATGTTGGAGATCAGATCATTGAGACCCACTTGTACTGTGTACTAAGCGAAGAAGCCTACTGTCTCCTTAATTTCAATGCATTTTTTCCAGCTGTCATTCCAAAAATTTCTTATATGACACCCCGGAGGACAGTTTAGTTGAACAATACGTGGAGTGAAGTTTCCTCTTACCTATTGCATCTGGGACATTGTGTATCTTGCGAAATGCCTATGGTCTTGATGTGCTTTGCAGCGTATCAAAG